>NC_061867.1:16367636-16452349 GCF_907164915.1 Impatiens glandulifera | reverse complement strand
TTTTCTGATGGCTCAGCGCCGCTACCTTGAACCCGGTGTTCCGGTCGGACCGTCCAACACCATCAACATATCCATGTTGGACAGATGGATATCGAGGATTGAGGAACGGACACCCGACAACACCGTGGACAAGTGGTACGAAAGAATGGTGGAAGGGGATTGGTTCAAAGAAAACTAAGTTATTTATCTTTCTTTCCGGTTTTTGGTCATTTTGTTATACGACCAAAACCGCCTGATGTTAACTTTCTATCACTTATAAAATTTCTAATTTTAAAGTCTCCGATTTTCTGTTCATATCTTTCCTTCCGGTCTTTAAAAGTTTAAATAGACAAAAGACTTAATGTTAAACGAAACTTCCGGTTAACAATGCTTCAAGTAAAACCGGAATCTCAAGCAAAACGAAAAGTTTGAAAAATTTACCGCCCACGGTTTTACCTCCCAAAATTTACCGCCCATCGGTTTTCCGCATTTACCGCCGAAAGTTACTGCAGTAACTTTTGGAGGGAAATTGGCGCCCAAAACATCATCAAGTGACGGTTCGTCTTCCAACCGTTCGGAACCATCATCTATATAAATTCAAATCAGCCCATTCGACACATACGCTTTCTCTCTCTAAAATTTTCCAGATCTTCAAAGGCATTCCAAACTCCGATCATCATCATTCTTCATCTTCTTTTCTTAAAATCTACCATGGCTCTAGGCAAGGCACCCTTCCAATGGATGTTACAGGTGGATTTTGCAGACATAGATGAACACGCTGGAGACAAAAACAAAGTTGTTCTTCAATCTCTAAGACATTCAGGGTTGGAGGAGTTCTTATCTGGTCCATTCATTGTATATCCGACGGCGGTACTGGAGTTTCTGGCGATGGAGACGCTAACAAAGAGGAAGGTATCCGCCACCGTTAACGGCAAGGAAATTCTGATCACCGAGGAGCTATTTTCTGAAGCCCTCGGTTTGCCCAACACCGGTTTGGATCTCAAAACCGACCTAACTGATGCAGAGTCTAATGTTGTCCGGTTGGTGATATCGGCTAAAGATCAGGATCTGGTGATTCACTCAAGCCAGAAGAACAAGCTGAAACCGGAGTTCAAGTGTCTGCTAAACATCATCGCTCGTTCAATTCAGGGAAGAGGAGGTAACTTCGACAACCTGACGAATTTTAAACTCAAAATGATGATGGCCATTGTCCGCGGTGACAAGGTGGATTGGGAAGCTGTCATTTTCGAAGAATTCTGTGAGATGTTGATTTAGAAGGATGGCCGGGTTCAGGCCTTTAAAATGCAGATTGTCAAAATTCTCAAGTTTCTCAAGTTAGATCTTAGTGAAGGTGAACTGCTCCCACCCAACAACATTCTCAACTCCGAGTCGATGATTGAGAAGCCCGATAAAGCGGTTAAACCGAAGTCCTCAAGAACAAAATCTTCCAAGGGGACTAGTTCTTCTGCTCCGGCTGAAGAATGCTCAAAACAAAAGAAACTGAAGAGAAAGGCGGTTGGAACAGAAGCCGAACAAGAAACGAAGGGGAGGAAGAAGTCCTCTGCAAAGAGGAGCTCCAACAAACCGACAGACTCTAAGAAAACCCTTTCCTCGGATAATCCACCAGAGAGAACCGGAGATATTTTCCAACCCATTCCCATCAATACCGTTCGCCCTATTCCTGTTCACTCTAACTCACCAAGGCAAACCGAACCCTCGGGGAGCAACAAAACCGAGTCAGCGTCAAAAGAGGAAGCAGATGTTAGTATCAACTCTGAAAACTCCAAGTCCCCAAGCAAAAGGATCTAAGAGGTAATAGCCGACGTAGGCTTAAACACCTCTGAAATTATTGTGGACGTAGTCCAAAATATTGCAAGGGAAACCGAAGACGATGTGTCAAGTCGTCGTAAATCAGTTGATCAGGTTGAGATACCCGATCAAAGTGAAGTTCAACCGGTCGAAGAAACGGCCAAAACCGCAAGCATTACTCCTCCGGCTCAGGAGGGCAACACTGAAGAACAGGAACCATCCGGTTCCGCAGGGAACAAGTCAGTTCCAGATGTTTCAACAATCCAATAGGCTCAAGATGGGCCAACCGACTCAGCTTTAATACCTGAAGGGTCAGTTCAGGTCAACAAAGGAAAAGAGGTCCTTATTGAAGATTCAACGGTGACGGGTAAAGGTACTCTACAAACCGGCCTCCAACCAGAAGTCTTAACCGAGGACACGGCCACTCTTTCAGCAGAACAAGAGGAAGAATTGTTCGAGGAGCTAATTAGGGATATGAACAAAAGTGCAAGTGATGCGATAGCACCATACCTTCTATGGGTACAGCTTCGTTGTGAGACAAAGCTGTCGGATATGGTTCCATGGATGAGCGGCAACAAACATTGGGATAAACTCATAAAATTAGAAGAAAGGGCCCTCAAGCTGGCACACACCAATCTTATTCAACCCCCCTTCAGTAAAACCGTGGTGATTCGTGAATTCGCTCGGTTACAAGCAGTTGAAAACGCACTAAAGGAAGTGGAAGGAGCAACGCTAACTCCGATTGAAATGAAAATGTCTGAACGGTTTCTTCCAGTGCGGGAAAAGCTTCTACAAAGCCTTGACCATCTCGATGCACAATGGAGAAACGGCTGCCGACACCAACTTAGCAATGCCGACCTATATAAGAGTAAGCCCCTCTTTGTTGCCGGGGAGACATCTAGAACAGAGGAAAACCGGGAACGAGACCCTCCTCAAAATGATAAGGCTCATGAACTGGATCAGATAAAAGAGGCGGTGATTGATACCATTGAGTCATGTCTTGGAGATTACAAAACCGCAACCGATGAGAGGATTGCAACAGCTGAAGCGAATTTGTCAAACACTATACGAGGATCTGTTCAAACCGAAATAGCGAACACCGTTCAAACATCTATCAAATCCATGATAGATGAGGCTGTGCAATCCTCAGTTAAATCCTTGATCGCAGAATCCATCCAAACCGCAACCGCTCCTCTGATAGATATGTTGCAGGCCATGACTATTCAAATTGGGGAGTTATCCAAACTCCAAGTAAGCAAAACTCAAGCGCAAATCGAGTCTGATGCTGAAACCGCTAAGAGGCTGCAAGACGAAGAACGGGAAAGGGAACGGTTGCAGAAAGAAATTGAGGAGAAAGATCATGAGTTTGCCTAGAAATGCAACGAGGAAGAACATGCAGCTATCCAGGAACCCACACCGGCTCAACCGTCTCATGCTATGAAAACACAAAACAAGACGAAAAGGAAGGCGGTTACAGAAGTTATAAAGCGGGCAGAACAAAACAGACAAAGAGTAATTGTACCAATCGGGCTGAAAGTGCAACCTGTTGATGAAGAAGAAGAAGATGAAGAAGAGGAGGATATCGAAGAACTTAATCGGCGCAAGAAGAGGACAATTGAAAGGTCAACCGCAACTCCAAGCTCCAGACCAATTGCTGCTCAACCGCCTCATAAACCAAAACCAGTCTGTACCGGTTTTGGATTCGGCAAAAAGACTCCCGGCATCTCAAGTGTGTGGGCCGGATTTTCAGATTGACGCTGAAAGACGCGACAGGGAGTGGAAGGCAAGGGAAGAGGAAGAAAGAAGGCGGCTTGAAAAAGAACTGGAGAAAGAACTTGAAAAGGGGGGACCATCCAAGCCTTAGTCTCTTTTTCTTTCCTTAAGAACAACTTATGTTTAACTTTGTTTCAGAACTCAGTCGTTTTATCATACTTTTGAATTCATTAGTCTCTACATACCTTTTTGAAAATTAAAACACATGTTTTTGAAAATTTTCTTCAAAATAATCAAAAAGGGAGAAATCGCTAAACAAGTTTTTCAAACCGGCCACACATTATAAGTTTTGAATATTTATTCTAAATAATCAAAAAGGGAGAAATTGATAAGAAAAAATAAGTAAGTTAATTTTCAAACTGTCCACACATTACGGTTTTTGAATATTTATTCTAAATAATCAAAAAGGGAGAAATTGATAAGAAAAATTAAGTAAGATTAATTTTTTGGAACCGGCTAGAAAAACTAAACAATTGTTAACTCTCATGTGTAGGTGGAAGCCAAATCGTATGAACCGGCTGGAGCCTCATAAACCGGTTGCTGAAATACTTCAAAGAAACCAGTTCCAAGTTATCAAGTCAAAGATCAGAGAAACCGGTTTTCACATTCTTAAGTGACCGGCCAGCAAAGACAAAAGTTCACATACCAGCCGGATCATATTGCACAAGAGATAAAACCGGAAACTTCAACCTACAAGAGTGACGTAACATGACGAAATAGACGTGTCTCGAAGGAATAAAAGAAGATCAGATCCGATTGGAAGCATGCGAGGAAAGCAATGATGCTTTACTGATCCGAAGTTGACAACCTGAGGTGCATTCCCAACACGTGTCCAAATCTGAAAACCGATTATGTCATCTTACACTCAGAGTTGTCTACATGAATGCCAAGTGTTGAGGAAGGTGAAACGTGCAAGTAACCTCTCTGCACCGGCGTGATAATGATCAACCAATCCAGAGGAGAGAGAAGAAAATGACCGTTGGCTCTCATCAGCTATAAAAGGAAGATGAAACGTCCTCATTTAACACAGTCAACGAATCATCAAGCGAAAAATACGAATATATCTTTCTAAGAAAAGCAATAAGTTAGAGAGATAAACTCTTACGATCCAAAACCGGTCTATCAAAAACCGGAAGCTTTTTGTGTTCTGTTGTGTTGAGTTATTGTATTACATCAAAGAGTGAGTTGGTATAACCGGCGAGTAGCGAGTTGGGCTCGACCGGCAGTGTTGTTGTAACTATAAAAGTTAGTGGAGATCCTTCTCATAACCTGAGAAGAAGGGGTGACGTAGGAGGGTTTGCTCCGAACATCCATAAAAATTCTGTCTCGTGTCTTTTCTTTCGTCTCATTACTTACTCAGTTAACCTAACCTCAAACCAAATTAATCATACTCCGTAAACCGGTCCACTCACATCTCTAAAACCGACTCCCTCTAAAACATCATCTAAGTCGCTTACGTTGCTTCAAACTGAAACAGACATTTCCGCCCTTGAACCCGGTTCAAGAGTCTGTGACAGTTTGTGTAGTGCTGAGAACGGTTATAGTCTCTAACCGGACTATCACCAAAGTGTGTTGTGTGTTGTAAGAGGCCACCTTTCCAGAAACCGGAAACACCCCGGTCCTCCAAGGGCGTCCCCGATCCTAACAGTGTATTTGGGAAAGTTTTCAAATAAACTTTCGCTTTTGACCCTTCCCCCAAAAAATTGGAAATTTTTCTAAGTGTTGGGAAGGGTATTTGCGAAATTTTTTTAAATAAACTTTCGCTTTTGACCTTTCCCCCCAAAATTTGAATTTTTTCTAAGTGTTAGGAAGGGGTATTTGCGAAAGTTTTAAAATAAACTTTCGCTTTTGACCCTTCCCCAAAAATATTGGAAATTTTTCTACGTGTTGGGAAGGGGTATTTGCGAAAGTTTTCAAATAAACTTTCTCTTTTGACCCTTCCTAAAAAAATTGGAAATTTTTCGAAGTGTTGGGAAAGGTATTTGCAAAAAATTTCAATAATCTTTCGCTTTTGACCCTTCTAAAAAACATTTTGTTTAAGGTCAGGACCGAGAGTTTTATGTATAACTTTCAGAAATAACCATCAAAACTGAAAGTTAATGGTATAACTTTCGGTTTTACCACTTCATAATTTGTTAAATTAATTGGTTTTTCACATACGAATCTAGACACCTGACTAATATAATCAAGTGTGTGTTGTTTTTTAAAAATTAAGATTGTGTTTCATGTTAAAATGTTTATTATTGTGTTTGATCTAAGGAAGTATATATGTATGTTTGTGTTTGATGATCATATGAATGTGTATAAATTTGATCATATGGATTGTGTAATGTTTTAAGGATATCAAATGTGTTAAATTAATGTTGTTCAAAGTCATTAGAAGGTGAAAAAACAATTAATTTAACAATTTGTGAAGTGGTAATTCTGAAAGTAAATGGTATAACTTTCGGAAATAATCATCAAAACTGAAAGTTATACCATTAACTTTCGGAATTATCACTTCATAAATTGTTAAATTAATTGGTTTTCACTTTCTAATTTAGACTCTTAACTAAGCTAATCAAGTGTGTGTTATTTTTTAAGAATTCAAATTGTGTTTAATGTTAAAATGTATATGATTGTGTTTGATTATATAAAGAAGTGTATATGTATATGTATGTTTGTGTTTGATGATCATATGAAAGTGTGTAAAGTTTGATCATATGGATTATGTAATGTTTTAAGAATATCAAATGTGTTAAATTAATGTTGTTAGGATCTAGGTCGCCGCTGGTGGACCGGGGGTTGGACCGGTTAGCGGTTCTCACTCGTAGGGTGGTGGTTAATCCGGTTAGAGATTAACACCGGGGTTTCAATACTACACAACCTGTCACAAACCCTTGAACTAGGTTCAAGCGCGGAAGAGGTTTGCTTTCAGGTTGAAGCGGTACGCTTGTATGATAGGTACGGTCGGTTTCGGATGATGAAGATTTGGAGATGGTGGGTCGGTTTCGGTAATCTGGATATTCGGTATGGTTAGTATAGAGTCGGTTTGGAGCGGTATGGTTAAGTTAGTCGGTTATATAATGAAGCCTGCATAAAGTAAATAACACAACAGATTTTATGGATGTTCGGAGATAAAACTCCTACGTCACCCCTTCCTCTCGAAACCGCGAGAATGATATTCACTAAGGAATACAAGTACAAGCCGATCGAGACTTATTTTCTGCTCGATAATACTCTTACAATTTACACCGAAATTGTAGAACACACTTTAACTTTCAACACTTAGGCTTTCTAGAATAGCACACTGTTATCACTTGTAGTAAATGCTCTTAGCTTTCGTTATCCCAATGTGTGTCCCGCATTTACTCTTCTGCAACTGCCTCCTTTTATAGGTGAAGTATGCCAACGGTCATATTTCACTGCCTTGAGTCTGATTGGCTGATCAGAGGTGCAGTGATTCAGTGTTTCAGACCTGCGGTCGTTTCCTCAGACCTGATGGTCAATCTCAGACCTGATATCCTGTCTCAGACCTGCCGGTCTGTAAGGCAAACCTGCCGGGTTTGTCTTTTACTTGATGTAGACACTGTCTCTTTGGACAGTTGTCTGTACTTTGAAGATTTCCTTTCTGGCTTATCCCGAAGTAGAAGGATTCGGTAGTACTGTTTTCTGCAGCCTACAGTCTTTCCTCAGACTTGCATGGATATGGAAGTATTCAGTCTGTTCCTTTGGTATCATTCTCAACAGATACCCAGAGTGTCTTCTTGTACTGGTCGGTCATTTGACTTGGCCGAATGTCTTTTGGTATCAATGTAACCGGACTTCTTCCGGTTATTCTTGTCGTGTGGATGATCGGCTGTTTGATGGTTTCGGTTTTGAGCTTTGGCCGATTCTTCCTTTGTGTGGTCACGTTCCGAATACTCTTGATCGGTTTGGTAGCTTGACCGGTTAGATTTCTTCAGTTAGTTCTCTTGTTCATCCGGTCCGGTTCCTTGTTCCTGCATGGGAAGTTTGTGGGAAGTTTGTTTAAGTTAGGTTTATTTGAACCGGTCTGAATTCATCTAACAATTTCTCCCTTTTTGATTATTTTATTTAAAATTATCAAAATCATGTAAGTTTGCAACCGTAGGCCGGTTGTTTTGTTTGGCCGGTTTTTGAAAAAGACTTAGAGAATTTTTCGAAAAATTTTGAGAGAGAAGTTTTGGAAGAGTCTTTATCTTTTATCTAACAATTTCTCCCTTTTTGATTATTTTATTTAAAATTATCAAAACTAAGTAGGAATGCAAAATAAGGCCGGATTCAAAATTAACTTTATATATATTTATAGATGACCGGAAAAGACAAAGCATATATAAATACTAAGGCAAATGAGAAAAAGAAGGATAGTCCCTATTCAGAGTCTGTGAAGTCATAGGCACTCTTCTTTTTCTTCGGTTGCGGTTGCCTGGTCTGTTGGGAGGATCGTTGTCTTTTAGACCGGGACCGCAGCTGTTCTTCGACTTCGTCCTCTACTAGGTCGGCTTGCTGCGAAATACCCGTAGTGACCGGTTCAGAGATTTCATTGAACATCTCGGCAATCTGAACTCTCTTAGGAGCCTGCCTCTGTCTCTTCTTCGGTGCGGAAACGGAGGCGGCCGCTTTCTTCTTCTTCTCGTTTTCCTTTGCATAGCCCTCCAGCCTTCGTGCCTCCCTTTCCAACCGTGCGGCATCCTCCGCAGCCTGACTTGCCACTTTCTCGGCATACCCTGGGTATAAGGCCTCGGCTCTTCTTATTCTTGCGGCTTCCAATTCTGCTTCGGTCAGTTGAGACGATCGCGGCGCCTCTTTATCTTTGCTAGCTTCGGCGTCCAGCGCATCCTGGACCCTTTTAGCTACTTGGGCATCAGCCTCTAGAGCCGCGGCATCCGCGTTTTCCTTAGTCTTTAGAATTTCGGCCATCTGTTCGGTAAGTGCCTTTACTTCGGCCACGAGATTCTCGTTTGTCTTTTCCAGTACTGAGACCCGGTCGATTTTCGTGTCGACCCGTTCGAAATCATTCTTTAAGTTGCAGGTCACATCCTCTAGAGTTGCGGTTCGCTGAACACATTTTTCGCGCTCACCGGCCTCTTCCCACAGTCCAGCGCCGAGTTCTGAGAGACGTGCTTGATGTTGATCCAGCAGCTGCTTTGTCACGTCGGTGAACTTCATGGCCGAATCAATTATGTTGTCGCATCTATCCTTGAACGGTTGAAGCTTGGACACGTCGTGTTCTTGTACGCGGTCTTCGATTCGTTCCGATATGGATGCTTCAAGCTTCTGAAGTCGGTCCTCAACCCATTCTTTAGCAGCCCATTCTTTAGGAGGGTCCGAAGCGGTGACTTCCGGTGGTGGGGGAGGTGAGTGCTCGGTGGGATCTGGATCGGCTCTTTCATCGAGATTTAACGATGCATCCTCTTCATTTGGAGGTTCTAATTGTGCCGCATCCTCTAAGGTTGGAACCGCATCCTCTAAGGTCGGTACCTCAACCTCTAAGGTCGGTACCTCAACCTCCCTTGGAGGTGTTGGACAGTTAACTAGAAATTCTTCGATTACCGGAGCGGTATATACCGGAACTTGTTTTTGGTTGCATATTGCTTCCAGCCGCTCTATTTCTTGACGTATTTCCAATTTGCCCTTTGCAAGCTTTGTTAACACCCGCGGTGCTACGGTGTCCACCGATTCCCCTTCGTTATACTCCTCCTTAATTTTCCGGATGCGCTTTCTTAGTTTCCGAAGTTGGCTTCCCGGTATCAGGAGACAGGTTCGGCATTGTACCTCCTGAATTGTGTTGGATTTTGTGAGGCGCAACATCAGGTCCTCTACTTCCTCCAATCTGTTGATGCAATCTTTTTGTGTGAAGCTCGGTAGGATTTCTTTATATTTTGTACTGAACCGGTGCTCATGCCACTCCAAATATAGGTTTATAACGTCCTCGTCTCGCTTGTTAATGCCCTGAAAGATTTTCTGGGCTAATCTATCGGCCTCTACTTCGTCGGCCTCCTCCCTCTCCGTGTTGTAGCCTTCATCATTGGCTACTTTATCAACCCCGTCTTCACCCTCGGTGGTCTCAGGATTAGTGTATGGTTCGGCATCGTTTGGACTTCGAGCCGACTGATCGTCGTCGTTGACCGTTCTATCATCGGTCTTTTCCAGGTCGGTTTCCTCAGAGGCCCACTCCTCATCTTCTGTTTGTTGTGGTGGGTCTACGAAGGTTATCTTTTCTTTTCCCTTTCCTCCGGTCTTTGCTTTTGCCGGGGCATCTTTTCTTTGCGGCTTTCTTCTTTCGGCCACCTGTGGAACTGGAGGCCGGCTGCGTTCTTGTAAGGAATTGCCTCGATCTAATGAGGCAACGTTTTGCTACCGCAACACCGGGACCGACGTTGAGATTCAAGTGGAGGAAGATCTTACCGAGGGGCACGGCATATCCCCACGACCGGGTTGAATCCGGTTTCACCATGTCCATGAGGTTGCCGAACACTGATCTTGCCCAGTTGACCTCTTTTCCTTCCAACAGACCGATTAGCATCTTGATTTTGTCTTTGGTAAAGTTGCTGAAGTTTCCTCCCCTTGCCAGTATCGCCCTGGCGAAAACGTCACACGCCGGGATATACTCCGGCCTCAGCATTTGTTTACTCCCGGATGTAGTGATCGGCTCAGTGGTTGCCGATAAAAAGTGGCAAGCCGCCTCAAAGGTTTCATTGTCTATTTCTGCCGTTGCATCCTGGCTGGTAGTTGGGAGATGCAAGCTCTCGGCCACCAATGCTTCGGTGATCTCGATTTGGGAACCGCAAACCGTCGCGATGATCCTGTCGTAGGCGATGATTGCGGTGTTGAAGAATTCTTCGACCGCATCTTTATAAATTACGTGAGGACCGCCTAGGAAATATCCCAGACCGGTTTTAATCATCCGGTCAATAACTTCCTTCGCCTCGGTCGTCCCATTCAGCCGAATTTCCTCGAAATCCACTTGAGAATAGAGTTTGAACAACGCCGAATCACGACCCATGTTGAAGAGTTTGAGAATGAGAGAAAACGGCTTCAGAGAGTTTAGGAAGCTTAGAGAGAGAAAGTGAATTCGCGTGAGAATGAAAAAATGACCGAAGGCCCCTTTTATAGACACGGTTTGGAAGCCCAACCGTCCCATCATTAATGGGCGGGAGTTTTCCCTCCAAAATGAAAAGGCGCCAAGCTATGGGCGGTTATGTATGAAAAGGTGGGCGGCAACTTTGAGCGGGAGATTTCCCTCCAAAACCCTTTGCCTATGTCATGGATGACGCATTCTTTTCTTTGAGGCCGAATGATTGAGCGGTTTCTAAGTCTAATCAGACATTTTGATTGATCAGAGTGTTAACAGTTTTTTTTTAATCAGATTTTATGATACCGGATGAGAACGAGATTATTTTAAGATGTGAACCGGTTACTTAGATAAATGTTCAAAGAATAAAGAGAAACGGTCATTGAAACTAAAACGATATTTTATTCAAGAGACAGTATAGAGAGAAAACCGATAGGATGATACGAAAGATAGGCACTTAAGAAGTAAACACCATTCTGGAAAACTTCTCTTCCACCGCATTTGCATCAAGAATGTTTGAGGGGGATGCCGGTGTACCCGGTCCAAACTCTGGCCGGTACTTGAGAATCAACTTGCTGATGTGAGGTGCATAACCGAGACCTTTCTTGGTCAGCACCATGTTCTTCAAGTTTTGAAAGAGGACCGCTGACCAATTGATGGTCGTTTTGTGGAAGATGTGGGTCATGATGTTGTAGGCGTTCTTTGAATACCGCTGATTTGGGGATTGACACAGAATGGACCGAGTGACAATCTCAAGAAGGAGCTGAGCATTGCGACCGAGGCGGGTTTTTAACCCATAGGTTTCCACCGGATCAAGGGTTGCAGAGCAGAGTAGTCCATAGTAGAATGCATCAATTCCCTCCATAGTCGGGAAATCAGAGAACCCTTCTTTGGGCAGATTGAGAAGGATGGCAAATTCGGCTTCATCAAGCCAGAAGGTGTGGTCCCTTACCGTAGAGACAATGTAGTCGCCCCTGATGCAGGCACTTCTGAAGAATGCCTTGACATCCTCAATCAGTACAGGACCGGATTCTTCGAGGAAGGTTTGAAGGCCGGTATCAATAAGGCATTCAAACATGTTTTTCTTTGTATGGTTACCGTCCCATTCTGCCATACATGAGTTGAAATCGACGCTTAGAAAGTTTCCCAAAGTTCGGCTCGGCATGATTATGGTATTGAGAGAGAGATTCAAGAAGAATACAAGTGATTTTGTACTTTTGGATGTGATAGAATGAGAAGAGGATGGCTCCTTATATAGGATCGGTTTTGGAGGGAAAAATCTGAGCATTGATGGTCAGTTTTGTTTTATTAAGGAAAAGAATCTTTCCCTTTTCAAGATGCATGGGGAAGCGGCAGATTGCAAGGCTCGAGGTAAGTGTTAGTTGGGAAGTGACCAGATTAGTTAGAAATTAAATGTGCGGGTGGTTGGGAGTTATCTCATTAATTGGGATTATCTCATTAAATGCATTTAACACATAACCGATATTGATTAGATAGAAACCGAAAATAGTAGAGACAATGCCGAAAATAACATACGGGAACGATTTAGTCAAGAAAAACACAAATAAAACCGAAGTAGACATGGATGAAGCCGATATGATCAAATTTGAGTTGGTTAAGAATTCATCCGGTACATGCTGCAAAACGACCGGATGCAAGAAGAAGTGACTTAGCGAGCGCGGGAATTAACATCACGAGGGGGATTGAAGTTTCTCCTCCTCCTCCATTCTCTTTCAAACCGATTATAGAAAGAATCGGTCGTCTCTCTGGTTAACACCTGGGCCTGGTTCAAGCCCTCGCCAGGACAGGTTGGAACACCAAGTTCCACCATAAGGGTGCTTATTTGGGGAATAAGACCGACCGACCGGATGTTAACCATCCAGATTAGGGTGTCGAATAGCACCCGAGACCAATTCACCGGCGTGCTGGTAATGATGGCCGCCATCATGTTGAAATTCGCCGCGCAATAGGTGTTGGTGACATCTCTTCCAAAGATGCCCCTTCCTATTACATCGTTGAGGAGCTGATACTCAGCCCTCAAGAGAGACTTAGAGCCATGATCATCAATAGGCTCATCCGACCGGGCAAAGGAGAGGGTGACCTCAGCCTTAATGTCGGCCGGAGGGTTGAGGTCTGTGATCCCTTGCTTAGGCAGACCGAAGCACCGAGCAAAGTCCTGCTCGGTGAAATCGAAGATTATACCCCCAACCTTTGATTGGATGTGGGTATCAAAGTGGGGTGTGCCCCGGAATACCCTGGCATTATAGTAAAATTCCAAGACGGATTCAGGGTAGATAGTTTGCTTGTCATCCAGAAAATACTGGAGGCCAGTATCTTCCAGTTTCTTGATCATCCGATACACCTCATAGTGTTCGGTACCAGAACAGGATTCAAAATCGACTTGGAGGATGTTTGGGAATTGAGACATGGTTAGGTTGCCTTAGTGAGAGGATGTTCTTGTGACTTGTGAGTGTTGAGGTGAGCGTTTGCTTCACTTAAATACTAGTTTAGGGGCTAACCTATTGTCCAGGCATTAAATGGGATGACATGTATTAACTGCAGGATAAGAGATTTTGCATGAAATAGGCAAGCTTGCAGTCTAGGTGTCGGTCATAGGCCTGAACCGTGAAAGATATCAAAAGATCTTCACGTCTTTTTAGGCGCGACCATGTTACTTTGAAAGGGTAATGATGTAGAGCAGATATCCTCAACCTCTGATAACTATTCCTCTTTTGTTTGAAGTTCAAATAATCTAGGGTAACCTGCTTCCGAACCGGTCAGGTATCAGTTGTTCATCCCGATGCGGTTATTTGGTGCATGCACCAAGTAGCCGGTCGGTTTACTCTATCTGATAGACTAGGCGGTTCTTCCACAGACACCCCGAAGATTCAAAGTTCAACAGCTTAGGAAGAGTTACCGGTTTGTCTGCTTGAACCGGTTTCCCTTTAAGCATCCTTTGGAAGGATTTGGCTAATGTCGGTTAAGCCGAGAGTAAGCCTGAATTGAGAAAACTTAGCTTCCTGCAGCGGCTTCGTGAAGATATCGGCTACTTGTTGATCGGTCGGTACGTATTCCAGCCGGATATGCTTCAGCGTGACATGCTCTCGGATGAAATGATGCCTTATGTCGATGTGCTTGGTTCTGGAGTGGAGAACCGGGTTGTAGGTAATCGCAATGGCACTTGTGTTGTCACAGAAGATCGAGGACTCTTCGACTATGATACCGAAGTCCTTCAGCTGCTGTTGGATCCAGAGGAGTTGGGAACAGCAACTTCCGGCCGCCAAGTATTCAGCCTCCGCGGTTGATGTAGCCACCGATGTCTGTTTCTTGCTGTGCCATGACACCAGTCGGTCACCTAGGAACTGACATGTTCCACTGGTGCTTTTCCTGTCGATCTTGCATCCTGCATAATCTGCGTCTGAGTAGCTTGTTAGATTAAAGGATGAGTCTTTTGGGTACCACAGACCGACATCAGGAGTGCCTTTTAGATACTTCAGTATCCTCTTTGCGGCTGTGTAATGGGATTGCTTTGGATTTGCTTGAAATCTTCCACACACACCAACTGCAAATAGGATGTCCGGTCTACTTGCTGTCAGATACAGTAGGGAACCGATCATGCCCCGGTATGCAATCTGATCTACTGATTGGCCTTCATCATCTCTGTCCAGCTTAACTGATGAGCTCATTGGAGTAGCCGCCGAGGAGCAGGTGTCCATACCGAATTTCTTTAGCAGCTCCTTGGTATATTTAGGTTGACTGATGAATGTTCCTTCTTTAAGTTGTTTAACCTGAAGACCTAGGAAGAAACTTAATTCTCCCATCATACTCATTTCAAATTTGTCAGTCATCATTTTTGAGAACTTATCACATAATTTAGGATCGGTTGAGCCAAAGATGATATCATCCACATAGATTTGAACAAGTAGGATATGTTCATTCTTTTCAAATTTGAACAGTGTCTTATCCACCGAACCGATGGTGAAATCATGCTCTAATAGAAATGCGGTTAGTGTATCATACCAGGCCCTAGGTGCTTGCTTTAGACCGTATAAAGCTTTGTTCAGCCGGTATACATGGTTTGGAAATGCAGCATTTTTGAAGCCGGGTGGCTGTTCAACGTACACTTCTTCACGTAGATCACCGTTCAGAAATGCACTTTTAACATCCATTTGAAAGACTTTAAAGTTTTTGAAAGCAACAAATGCAAGAAAAATCCTAATGGCTTCAATCCTGGCTACAGGAGAAAATGACTCTTTAAAGTCAATGCCCTCTTCCTGTTTGTAACCTTGAGCCACTAATCTGGCTTTGTTCCTCGTGACCAAACCTTCCTCATTGAGTTTGTTTCTGAATACCCATCTTGTTCCTATGACCGATTGATCTTTCGGTCTGGGAACTAAGTACCAGACTTTACTACTCTCGAACTGGTTTAGCTCTTCTTGCATTCCCAAGATCCAATCCGGATCTGACAATGCTTCATCTATCCTTTTCGGTTCAATCTGGGATATGAAAGCTGAGTTAAAATATCCTTCCAGAAGTTGACTCCTAGTTCGAACAGGTTCTGAAGGGTCACCTATAATTTGCTCAGGAGGATGTTTACTGTTTCTTCTGAGATTCAGTTCAGGGATGTCTACCAAATTACCGGTAACTTGACCAAGGCTAGACATGTCGGTAGGTTGACCGAGATTGTCAGACCGACCGACTCCCTCGGATTGGACCGAAGTGTCAGCTTCCTGTTGTGGAACAGTTTGATCCGGCTGGGTATCAATGATACCCATTTGGTCATGGACAAACCGCCTGAAGACCGGAGTCTCATCTTCACTATCAGAATGAATATCGTTATTTTCCAGTCTGTTGTGTAGATCAAAGCATGAAGCAGTATTGCTTTCAACCGATTCATCGAAAACAACGTGAATTGTTTCCTCCATGGTTGCAGTTCTATTATTATATACTCTATATGCTTTACTTACTGACGAGTATCCTAGCATAATGCCGGTATCGGTCTTTGCATCAAAAGCGGTGAGTTGGGTTTTACCATTTATAAGAATGTAACATTTGCAACTGAAAATCCTGAGATACTTGAGTTTGGGAACTCTGTTAAAATAAACCTCATATGGTGTTTTGTTGTAAAATCTGTTTATCAGAGACCGGTTTTGTGTATGGCATGCAGTGTTGATAGCCTCAGCCCAAAATTTCTGAGCAATGCCGGAGTCGGCTATCATGGACCGTGCGGCTTCCTTGAGAGTCCGGTTTCTTCTCTCGGCCAGGCCATTTTGTTGAGGAGTCCTAGCACTAGACAACTCGTGTCTAATGCCGGATTCATCAAGATATGCAGTCAATGTACTATTAGTAAATTCGGTACCTCGATCACTTCGAATGCTGTTGATGCGAGTTGATTTTTCATTTTGCAACCGCTTAAGAAGTGTGATCAGGTTTGATACAGTTTCACGTTTAGATGGTAGAAATATCACCCATGTATATCTAGAATAATCATCAATAACTACCATGGTGTAAAGCATACCTCCTAGGCTAATGACCTGAATCGGTCCAAATAAATCCATGTGAAGAAGATCTAGGCATCGGCTGGATTGAATATTTCCATTACTCTTAAAAGATGACCTAGTTTGTTTACCCATCTGGCATGCTGAACAGACCTTATCCTGGTTAAATACTATATCAGGAATACCTTCAACTAGCTTTTTACCGCGAATGTAGTTTAAGGTTTTCATGTTTAGATGGTTTAGTCTCTTGTGCCATAGCCAGGTTTGATCAGTCTTAGCTATCATACATATAGGATATTCTATTCTTGTTTTCCAGTCTACCTTATAGAGGTTACCTATTCTATTTCCGGTTAGTAGTACGATGCCTTGAGAGTCCTTAACTAAGCATGCATGTTTAAGGAATTCTACCGTGTATCCGGCGTCACACATCTGACTAATACTAAGTAGATTAAAACGTAGGTTTTCAACTAAAAGTACATTATCAATAGTTAGATTACCATGGACAATCTTACCCTTGCCCACAGTTTTACCTTTTGAGTTGTCACCGAAGGTAATTAGAGCACCGGTTACTGATCTGATGTCGATTAGCAAATTGCTATTTCCGGTCATGTGCCTGGAGCAACCGCTGTCCAAGAACCATTCGGAGTTTCCTAGCCGTTTCTTTGGATCCTGCAAAATGTACATATTCACAACTGTTTGGTACCCACATTTACTTGGTCCACATGCGATTAGTCCCTTAGGTACCCAAACTTTAATAAACCGGACAGTCTTCTTGGCTAGGGTTTTAACTGTCCTTTTTACACTTGGTCTGGTGTATTTCGGTTGTCCTTCAAATGTCCTAAATGGTGATGGTCTTTGGTTCGGTGATCTGTAGTTTGACCTATGTGGTTCAGGAAAGTCTTTCTTATATTTGAGGATTTCGGCTTTTCTTTTCTCAAGGTCAAGCCATGAATCGGTTGGGCCAACGTAGTCGTATTTTAGCTTCTCTTCCCTATAGTATGCGGTTTCTTCTTCTTCAGCTGTACAGGTGCTCTTAAGAAATCTTATAAAGGGGAGGTTTCCTTTTGTAAGCCTTGCTTTCTCTATGGGTTTTCGGTCTTTAGAGCTATTCCCTGTGTATCCAAGACCACGCTTACAACGAGGATGCCTATAGTGTTTATTCATATTCTTTACTATATCGCTAGATCTCTTATAGGCGGCCATCGTATATTGAAATCGGGCATTCTCTTCCTCGGTTAGTTCTCTAGTCGGTTCACTAGGTTGTTCGGTCTTAGGGTCTAACTTGGTTTCTATAGTATGGGTATCATTAGATTGTATGACCTCCGGTTCGGTTATGATGGGTACCTCTGGTTCTATTGGAATAGGTACTATGGGATCGGGCTTGATGTTGAGGTGTTTAGGTAACATGGTCAATAGGTTCTTATATTCTTCTACCATGTCATTTAATGCATTGTATAACTCATCTTTAGTAAATTCCTCACAGGGAGAGTCAAATACCTGTTCCTCATTGGCCATGAGGCACGTGAGTTCATCGTCACTGTCACTGCGAGCCCATAGACTTCCTCCATCGTCGGCTATCAGTGCTTTCGGTACCTCACTTCCTTCACCGGCTTGTTGATAATTGTTTCTGTCATTTTGATAGTCCGGTTTCTGGGTATCCCTCATTGGTTTCCTGCATTCCCACTTAAAGTGTCCCAAACAGTTACAGTTATAGCATCTTACATTGGATTTGTCACCATAGTAGTTGTTTGTCGGTTGGCTCCTTTTCATGAACCTCCCAAACTTCTGTGCGAGCATGGCCATGGCGTCCTCAGTAAACTGTTCGGCTGTTCTGATAGGTACAGGTGCAGGAGCCGGTATCGGTGCAGGGGTAGGTGCAGGTACAGCCGGTTCTGTAGATGTGATTAGTGCTCTAGTTGATGTTAAGGCCGAGACTTCCTCTTCGGTCCTAGATCTCATCTCGAATTCGTATGCCTTTAGATCTTCGAATACGTCGTATAGTTTCATCTTACGTAGGATCTTTGATTCCCTCATTACCATTGTCTTTATATCCCAGGCACTTGGAAGAGATCTCAAGGCCTTCATAACTACCTCTTTGTTGTCATACTTCTTGCCCAGAGTTGCTAGTTCATCTAACACACCAGTGAACCGGTCACTGTATTCCTTCATAGTTTCTTCTGGTTTCATTTTGATGCTTTCGAACTTCTGTGTGGCCATCATTATTTTGTTCTCCCTTGTTCTTTCATTTCCTTCAAAGATCTGGATGACCGTGTTCCATGTCTCCTTCGCAGTTTTGCAATCTCTGATCTTGCAGTATGTGTTTCTGTCTACGCTGTTGGAGATCCGGTTTCTTGCATGGTTGTCCAGATTGTTCCTTCTCCTGTCTTCAGCTGTCCATTCTTTTCTATCTTTATCAATGAATATCGGTCCTTCGGTTAGAATGGATTCCATTTCATCATCCAAGGTGACTAGGTGCAGGTGCATGCGTGCCTTCCAGTTGGCAAAGTCATCACCTTCTAGCATTGGAGGCCTATCCTGATACATGTTTGCTTGAGTATTGAAACTAACTGCTCTAATACCAATTGTTAGGATCTAGGTCGCCGCTGGTGGACCGGGGGTTGGACCGGTTAGCGGTTCTCACTCGTAGGGTGGTGGTTAATCCGGTTAGAGATTAACACCGGGGTTTCAATACTACACAACCTGTCACAAACCCTTGAACTAGGTTCAAGCGCGGAAGAGGTTTGCTTTCAGGTTGAAGCGGTACGCTTGTATGATAGGTATGGTCGGTTTCGGATGATGAAGATTTGGAGATGGTGGGTCGGTTTCGGTAATCTGGATATTCGGTATGGTTAGTATAGAGTCGGTTTGGAGCGGTATGGTTAAGTTAGTCGGTTATATAATGAAGCCTGCAGAAAGTAAATAACACAACAGATTTTATGGATGTTCGGAGATAAAACTCCTACGTCACCCTTTCCTCTCGAAACCGCGAGAAGGATATTCACTAAGGAATACAAGTACAAGCCGATCGAGACTTATTTTCTGCTCGATAATACTCTTACAATTTACACCGAAATTGTAGAACACACTTTAACTTTCAACACTTAGGCTTTCTAGAATAACACACTGTTATCACTTGTAGTAAATGCTCTTAGCTTTCGTTATCCCAATGTGTGTCCCGCATTTACACTTCTGCAACTGCCTCCTTTTATAGGTGAAGTATGCCAACGGTCATATTTCACTGCCTTGAGTCTGATTGGCTGATCAGAGGTGCAGTGATTCAGTGTTTCAGACCTGCGGTCGTTTCCTCAGACCTGATGGTCAATCTCAGACCTGGTATCCTGTCTCAGACCTGCCGGTCTGTAAGGCAAACCTGCCGGGTTTGTCTTTTACTTGATGTAGACACTGTCTCTTTGGACAGTTGTCTGTACTTTGAAGATTTCCTTTCTGGCTTATCCCGAAGTAGAAGGATTCGGTAGTACTGTTTTCTGCAGCCTACAGTCTTTCCTCAGACTTGCATGGATATGGAAGTATTTAGTCTGTTCCTTTGGTATCATTCTCAACAGATACCCAGAGTGTCTTCTTGTACTGGTCGGTCATTTGACTTGGCCGAATGTCTTTTGGTATCAATGTAACCGGACTTCTTCCGGTTATTCTTGTCGTGTGGATGATCGGCTGTTTGATGGTTCCGGTTTTGAGCTTTGGCCGATTCTTCCTTTGTGTGGTCACGTTCCGAATACTCTTGATCGGTTTGGTAGCTTGACCGGTTAGATTTCTTCAGTTAGTTCTCTTGTTCATCCGGTCCGGTTCCTTGTTCCTGCATGGGAAGTTTGTGGGAAGTTTGTTTAAGTTAGGTTTATTTGAACCGGTCTGAATTCATCTAACAAATGTTATTCAAAGTTATTAGAATGTGAAAAACTAATTAATTTAACAATTTGTGAAGTGGTAATTCCGAAACTTAATGGTATAAATTTCAGAAATAATCATCAAAACCGAGAGATATACACACATCTCTCGGTTTTATCTATTTAAAATAAATTATGTATCTGTTAAAACCGAGAGATTTATCTAAATCTCTCGGAATTATGGCATTAGTTAGAACCGATAGTTATATGAAAACTCTCGAAAATAATAAATGATCAAAACCGAAAGTTTTCAAATAACTTTCTGTAATGACCTCATTAAAAACCCTTTTCTTTTCTTCTTTTCCCTTCTCTCTCCCCAAACCTCTCTCGCCCGCGCCGCCCATTCGACGATCCGACGACGCTGGATCGTCGAATTGAACCCGCCAATAACCGACGATGTCGCCTCTGTCTCAGCTTCAGCTGCCGCCGCCTCCATCTCGCCTTCAGTTGCCGCCGCTGCCGCCTTCGTCCAGGTTAGATTATATTTTGTTTATATATATAATTATATGGTTAGATTTAGGGTTTGATTTTGGTTTGATTAGGTTTTGATTACGTTAGATTTTAATTTGTTTGATATATGTATTTAGGTTTAGATTTGGTTTTAAGTTAGTATTGTATATTTATTTGAATGAATTGGATTTTAGGTATGAATTATGTATGAATGAAATAATATGTTGGATTAGATTTGGTTTGAATAATATTTGATTTTAGGTTTGAATTGTTATATGTTTAAATGAATTGGATTTTATGTATGAATTATGTATGAATGAAATAATGTTGGATTAGATTTGGTTAGATTAATGTTAAATTATGTTGGATTTTTATTAGATATATGTTAATATGTTAGATTATGTTATATGTTATATATTAAGTTGATTTATGTATATTTGGTTTGAATTAGATTTGATTTTAGATTTGAATTGTTATTGTTTGAATGAATTAGATTTTAAGTATGAATTATGTATGAATGAAATAATGTTGGATTAGATTTGGTTAGATTAATGTTAGATTATGTTGGATTTTTATTAGATATATGTTAATATGTTAGATTATGTTATATGTTATATATTAGGATGATTTAGGTTATATTTGGTTAGAATTATGTAAGATAAATGTAAGCGTAATTAATTTAGACAAAGTTAAGTAAATAATAATGTGGGTTGTTTTCCATCATTTTATAGAAAGATGGAAGTACCCGTTAAAAGTCGGATGACCTTACGTCGAGATCATCCAGATTACGAGGAAGGTGTTGACAAATTCCACAAGTTTGCTGTTAGGAGTACATCCCGACAAACAGTGAAATGTCCTTGCGTGAAATGCTTGAACACGTCGTTTATAGAAATAGACGATGTGAAGACTCACCTCATCATTTATGAAATAAATGTTCATTATGAGTACTGGTATTGTCATGGAGAAAAGATACGTATTACTAATGTGGTTAATGATGATGTCGATGACGATGCCGATGAATTGGATGATAATAATGATGATGATGATGATCTGATAGGATCGCCGTAATCGATAGAGATGGGGGTCTGGCTATTGATGACGACTTAGGAAAAACGGTTTGATAGAAATCTTGTTAGGTATTTAAATCACTTTCTATTCTGCACAAACCTTTGCAAACTCTTGAACGATTCAAGTCCGGAAACGTTTGCTTAGGTTTGAAGCTAAGAACAAAAAATGAGAAGATGACAGAATGAAAAGACACAACAGTTTGTTTATTGATGTTCGGAGCTAACTCTTCTACGTCACCCCTTCTTTCAACCAACGGAAGGATTCACGTAAAGTTACTTTGAATCAAATACAGTTGCATGATTACCTCACTGTTGAACATAATAGACTCTGTTCAACTTACAATATGATGAAGAATATCACTCAGCTAAAACAATGTTTAGATTCTAACTCTATCTTGATTGAACACAGTAAAATATAAGAAAGCAGCTCGTTTGTATGCTTAGATTGAATAATCTGTAATTCCAGCACTTCTTCCGTTGTCCTTGAGAATCTTTAAATAAGGAGCAAGTACCAACAGTCGAATCTTCCATAATGACACGTGACGAGCTTCCATTGGAACGCTTCCATTGTACACAATAGACTTTGAGCACTAGGATCGTGGCCGTACCAATATGGTAGTGCGCCAAATATTCTTCTAGGATATTCCTGAAAAACTAGTAGTGGGAAGAATATTTGTTTACATGGCATTAATCAATTGGTTGCAATTGGCTGTCGTTCTGATCTTCATTGGAAAGTGGAGCAGGAGTAGCGTACAGCTAGTTGATCGTGGGTAGACGGGTGCTAGCTTCAAGCAACTACTTAAGCATAGCATTAGACGTATTTCATTTAGACGATCTCGTCTAATGAAATTACACGCCTCCGTCTAATAGCAGGATCCATTAGACCACCTGGTCTAATGGAATTAGACGACACGTCTAATTACGGTTCCCTTCAGACTAATCTGAAGGAGTTAGACTGCACGTCTAACTTCCAATAGTTAGACTACACGTCTAACTATACATCCCTTCAGACTAATCTGAAGGAGTTAGACTGCACGTCTAACTCTCATCTGTTAGACTGCACGTTTATCTACGTATGTTAAACTGGACGTCTAACTATGTCTGTTAAACTGCACGTCTAACTCCGTCGGTTAGACAGCACGTCTAACTCCGTCTGTTAGACTGCACGTCTAACTCCGTCTGTTAGACTGCACGTCTAACTCCGTTTAACTCAATGCATCTAATGCCCAATTAGTCTAATGAACCTCATGAAGACTTAGTCTAATATAATATGTTTTCGATACACCTGCACCAAAAACGATTAGACGACATAGATTGAGTTTTATATACATTCATGATCAAAATTTCAATAGTCAAACTACTTTGACACTTAGTCAAAATAATTTGACCCAACAATTTCCCCCCTTTTTGAAGATGATGTTAAAACTTTGCATAGGTAACAAATTAAGCACCCATCATATAAAATAAAGAGTTAAACTTGTTCTTCAAATTTAGAAAAAACACTTCCCAAACGTCAATAATCAGAAACCAAGTTCATAACCAATAATACCATTATCAGATAAAAGCAAAATCAGGAGTGTTTTACAAGAGGAATACAAAACGTCTTTCCAAAAACAACAAAACGAAATAAGTTCAGAACGACACAAGATGACCCCAAAATAATTTTTTATCCACCTCCTTTCTCTCTTCCCCCTTTTTAACATCATCTGGAAAGAAGAATCTATAACCTAAGAAATCTCTAAGACTGCGGTTAGAGCGGAGTTATAGACACCTCTGTCCCTTTTCTTTTATTTAAACCTTTTCACCCTAAGAACATAATCAACAACCTTTTGAATGTTTAGGGTTTTGGAAGATGAATGATACCCGTGACCAGATTCATCGAGAAAATAGCAAAGAAGTGCGCAAAGAGGAGTGTCAAAACCGAAGATCTTCTTCAAGGCATAGAGCATTCTAACTAGGTTGCCGAAGAGGACCTTCTTCTAGTTGATGGATACACCTCTTGTGATGGCCACCATCATCTCAAAGACTTTCGTACAGTAAATGTAAGAAGAGTCTTTTGCAAGGAGAGATTTGGAGATGATGTCGCTGAGTAAGGCATACTCAACTTTCAAGAAGCTGCTCTTCCCTTGATACTTCACTGAAAGGGTCGCATCTGAGAAGACGTTCATCATCTCCGACAAAATTTCAGGAGAAGAGGAAGGAAACTCATGGATTCCTACAGTTTGGAGAAGGAAGAACATGTCGAATGTATCTTCATCAAAACATATCATTCTGCCGAGGACAATCACACAGATATATTTGTCGTTGTAAAACATGGCGGTTTCCAAGAACTCATAAATGATCTGTTCGTGATAAATGCAGTGAGGGAGAAGAAACTTCTTCAACCCGGAAGTTGTTAATGATTCAAACATTTGAACCATTCCAAGAATCGCTATAGTAGATACAGACTGGAAATCTACTTGCAGAGATTTTGGAGAGAAAGAAGTCATTTTGACGATTCGAATTCTAGAGAGAGATACAGATTTGGGAGTACTCAACCATTTGTGTAATATCATCCAGTAAATATCAAGGACTTAACATGTAATTAATATTTATTGATTATACCAATCGTCAAAGAGACCTATTCCCAAGAAACACAACTATTAATGTTAATCATGAAAACATGTAGTTAATGTTAGATGTATAGAGGAAATAATATCAGAAATGTCTATCCCTCTTGACAAATTGGAAGACACATGTCTTCAATTTATTTGAGAAGTGACTGCTTTATTTTAGGCGAGAAAAATGTGCATGGACAAATTCATATGCATATGACAACTGTCCAGATAACCAGAAGATGAAAAGTCTAAGTACACAAGTAGTTAGACGTTTATTCTACTTTTCACATTTTTCACTTCTACTTGGAAAATCTATCTATTAGACGACACATCTAATTATGTATAAACGACACGTGTTGCACGTGTGTCTAGTTAGACGTGAGCTTCCACTTTCTCTTCACATAAACATCTAACGTCTATTAGACGTATACGTTTAACCTCGTAGGTTAAAAAACCAAGACATAAGTTCCCGAAAGAAGATGAAAACTGCTTGAGTAGACGTACGTCTAAGTAGTTATGCCTCTAAACTTCTAATCTATTGAACGTATTAAGACCTCTGTCTTCTTGTCTATCTAGTTACGTTTCGAACAACATGTTCCCCCTCAGTTTATGCACATAACAACATCAATCAAGATAAACAAGACCTAAAATGTTTCTAAAATGAGAAAACATAGCTTCGGGTAGAGGTTTCGTGAAATATCTGTCGTTTGTTGATCTGTAGGAATACATTCAAGACGAATCTGCTTCTAATTGGCATGCTCTCAGATAAAGTGATGCCTGATTTCGATATGCTTTGTCCAATAATGCAGAACTGGATTATAGGTGATTGCGATAGCATTAGTGTTGTCGTAGAAAATTGGAGTCCCTGAGCTATTGTTGAACCCACAAAAGCTGAGAGCAATAACTACCAGCAGCAAGGTACTCTGCTTCAGATGTAGACGTGACAACCGACGTCTGCTTCTTGCTAAACCATGAGATGAGACGATCTCCAAGGAACTGGCAAGTTTCATTTATGCTTTTTCTATCAATTTTGCACCCTACATAATCTGAATCTGTGAAACTGGTCAAATTGAAACTGGAATCCTTCGGATACCACAGTCCCACATTTTGAGTTCCTTTTAAATATTTAAGAATGCGTTTAGCAGAAGTAAAGTGAGAGAGTTTAGGATTAGCCTCAAATCTTTCACAGACACCAACAGCAAATTGGATATCTAGTCTACTAGCAGTCACATAGAGCAATGATCTGATTAGCCCTCTATAGGCTGTGACATCTACACTTTGGCCACCTTCATCTTTATCCAATTTACTAGAGGAGCTCATTGGAGTGGCTGCAGTAGAACAGTTCTCCATCCCAAACTTCTTCAGTAACTCTTTGGTATACTTGGCCTGATTGATGAAGGTTCCTTTCTCCAGCTGACGAACTTGAAACCTAAGGAAGAAAGTTAATTCTCCCATCATGCTCATTTCAAATCTGTCATGCATCAGCTTAGAAAATTTCTCACACAATTTGGGATTAGTTGAACCAAATATAATATCATCAACATATATTTGAACAATCAGAATGTGAGAATCTTTAGTGAATCTAAACAGTGTTTTATCCACAGTTCTAATAACAAAATTATGATTAAACAGAAATTCAGTCAAGGTGTCATACCAAGCTCTAGGAGCTTATTTCAGACCATATAAAGCTTTATCAAGTTTAAAAACATGATTTAGTAAAGTATGATCTACAAAACCAGGAGGTTTATCAACATAGACATCTTCATTTAATTTACCATTTAAAAATGCACTTTCCACATTCATTTGAAAAACTTTAAAATTCTTAAATGATGTATACGCTAGGAAGATTCTAATTGCCTCAAGTCTTACTACAGGTGAAAAAGACTCATCAAAGTCGATATGTTCCTCTTGTCTGCATCCTTGAGCAATTAAACGGGCTTTGTTTCTAATAATTAAGCCATCTTCACTAAGCTTGTTTCTAAAGACCCATCTTGTTCCTATGACTGACTGGTCAGTCGGTCTAGGAGTTAGATGCCACACTTTATTTCTCACAAATTGGTTTAACTCCTCCTGCATAGCATTTATCCAATCTGGATCAACCACTGCTTCACCAATTTTCTTGGGTTCAATTTGAGAAATAAAGGCATAATTGGTCATTTCATTCATCAATTGACGTCTTGTCCTTTGAGGAGAGAAAGGATTTCCGATGATAAATTCTGGTGGATGATTCTTGTTCCATCTGAAGTTGGATCCAAAATGATTGGTCACCTGAACAGGTGACTCTGCGACGTCTGAACTCTCAACAGTTTGTTAAATAGGAGTTTGTACGTCTGGTTGAACCTCAACCGGATTAGCCATAGGGTCAGACAAGAAAATCCGTTTATCTAGAACTTCTTTCTCACTTACAGACTCAAGACTTGTCGTTTCTAGGCTGTCAGCAAAATCAATGGGATCAATGGATTTTCTCTCAACAGGCTCATCAAAGACTACATGGAGGGATTCCTCAACGATTTGTGTTCTATTGTTGTATACTTTGTAAGCCTTGCTTATTGAGGAATATCCGAACATGAATCTCTTATCTTCTTTAGCATCAAAAGCGGTCAAATAAACTTTTCTATTGTTATGAATAAAACATTTATACCCGAATATTTTAAAGTAAGAAACTGTGGGAATTCTCCCGTAATACAGTTCATAGGGAGTTTTATCAAAACGTTTGTTAATTATTGAACGATTTTGTGTGTAACAAGAAGTATTTATGGCTTCTGCCCAGAACCTCTGAGGTATGTCTTATTCAGCTAACATAGATCTCGCAGCTTCCTTCAGAGTTCTCACTCTTCTCTCAGCAATGTCATTCTACTATGAAATTCTGGTACTAGACAACTCGTGCCTAATCCCGGATTCCTCGAGATAAGATGAAAGGTATCTATTAGTGATCTCAGTTCCTTGGTCACTTCTATTGCATGCAATATTTAAAGATTTCTGATTCTGAATTCTTTTAAATATTCTAATTAAGTTTTCAGTAGTTTTATCCTTTGATGTTAAAAATGCTACCCGTGTAAATCGCAAAAAAACATCAATAACAATTAGGGCAAATCTCATCCCTCCTAGGCTCTTTACAGGAATTGGACCAAATAGATCCATATGTAACAATTCTAAGGAAAGGCTTGATTGAGATTTCCCTCTATTTTTGAACGATGATCTGCCATGTTTGCCTAACTGGCAAGTAGAGCATACCTTGTCCTTTGAAAACTGCTGCTTAGGTAAACCAATGACTAAGTTATTTGAAAAAATATTATTGATGGTTTTGAAATTCAGATGGTTCAACCTTTTATGCCATAACTATTTCTGGTCATTCTTGGCAATAATGCACATAGGATCTGAAGATTCTTTTTGCAAATTTATTTTATATGAGTTTCCTACTCTACTACCAGTTAGTAAAGTGTTACCATTTTGATCCTTAACTAGGCATGCATGAGTTTGAAAATCAACTGACAAACCATTATCATATAGTTGACTAATATTAATCAGGTTATAGCACAAGTTGTCCACAAGTAGCACATCATTAATGGTTAGATTACCATGGATAATCTTACCCTTACTCATGGTCTTACCCTTCTTGTTATCACAAAAAGTGATCTTAGGTCCAGAACAATCTGCTATAACGGTGAGAAGTCGTCTTTTGTCTGTCATATGTCTGGAACAACCGCTAACCAGATACAACACAAATTCCTCGAGACCATCATTCACTTCTACCTTAGATTGGTCGTCTACCATCAAACATGTTACAGATTCATTCTCTTTTTCAGTAGGAGAGTCCTCTGAATCGCTATCGGCCTATTTGGATTTGTTTTCAACACACATAAAAACTTTCTGGTCCTTCTGATTCTTCTTGGCTTGAACATTTCGACCATAGATCTCAGTCAGCTTCTCCCATATTTCTTTAGCAGAGGAGCGGGATTTGATTTTGTAGAATATTTTCAAGTTGATCGATTGATATAGAATATTTCTAGCCACATTGTCCAAGTTGTTGGTCATCTTGTCTTCAGTGGTCCACTCACATCTTAGCTTTGAAATCTTTATGGGGCCATCAGTAATGACGCTCCACATATCACAATCAAGAGCAGCCAAGTGAGCTTGCATTCTCATCATCCAATAGTCATAGTTATCACTTGACAGAATAGGGATCTCGTTGATGATATACATGATTTGGGTTCTTGAAGCTTGAGAAAAGGAAACAGAGCTCTGATACCAATTGATAGGATCAGCGTAATCGTTAGAGACGGGGGTCTGGCTATTAATGACAGCTTAGGAAAAACGATTTGATAGAAATCCTGTTAAGGATTTAAATCACTTTCTATTCTACACAAACCCTTGCAAACTCTTGAACGATTGAAGTGCGGAAACATTTGCTTAGCTTTGAAGCTAAAAACCAAGAATGAGAAGATGACAGAATGAAAAGACACAGTAGTTTGTTTATAGATATTTGTAGCTAAATCTCCTACGTCACCCTTTCTTCCAACTAGCGGAAGGATTCACTAAAAGTTACTTTGAATCAAATATAGTTGCACGATTAGCTCACTGTTGAACAGAACAGACTCTGTTCAACTTACAATATGATGAAGAATATCACTCATCTAAAACAATGCTTTGATTCTAACTCTCTCATAATTGAACACACAGTAAACACAAGAAAAAAGCTGGTTTGTATGATTAGATTGAATAATCTATAATTCCAGCAGTTCTTCCGTTGTCCTTGAGAATCTTTAAATAAGGAGCAGGTATCAACGGTCGAATCTTCCATAATGACACATGGAGAGCTTCCATTGGAATGCCTCCATAGTACACAACAAACTCTGAGCACTAGAATTGTGGCCGTACCAATCTGTTAGTACACCAAATATTCTTCTAGGATATTCCTACAAAAACGAGTAATGGGAAGAATATTTGTTTACGTGTCATTAATCAATTGGTTGCAACTGGCTGTCGTACTGATCTTCACTGGAAAGTGGAGTAGGAGTAGCGTACAACTAGTTGATCGTGGGAAGACGGGTGCTAGTTTCAAGCAACTGCTTAAGCATAGCATTATACGTATTTCATTTAGACATCGTCTAATGAAATTAGACGCCCCCAACTAATAGTAGAATCTATTAGACCACCTGGTCTAATGGGATTAGACGACACGTCTAATTACGGTTCCCTTCAGACTAATCTGAAGGAGTTAGACTGCACGTCTAACTTCCATTAGTTAGACTACATGTCTAACTTCCATTAGTTAGACTGCACGTCTAACTATACATCCCTTCAGACTAATCTGAAGGAGTTAGATTACAAGTCTAAAACTCATCTATTAGACACGTCTAACTCCGTCTGTTAGACTGCACGTCTAACTCCATCTATTAGACTACACGTCTAACTCCGTCTGTTAGACTGCACATCTAACTCTGTCTGTTAGACTGCACATCTAACTCCATCTGTTAGACTGCACGTCTAACTCCGTCTGTTAGACTGCACGTCTAACTGACTCTGTCTGTTAGACTGCACGTCTAACTGACTCCGTCTGTTAGACTGCACGTCTAACTCCGTCAGTTAGACTGCACGTCTAACTCCGTTTAACTCAATGCATCTAATTCCCAATCAGTCTAATGAACCTCATTAAGACTTAGTCTAATATAACATGTTTTCGATATACCTGCACCAAAAATGATTAGACGGTATAGATTGAGTTTTATATACATTCATCATCAAAATTCAAATAGTCTAACTACTTTGACACTTAGTCAAAAGAATTTGTCCCAACATGATCAGTCCGAAGATGTCGTGCCGGAATTCAACGATCCGCGAACGGAGATGAATAATATAATTAATAAAGAGGTCAATGAAGAACGTTATATGCACGATTTTATAAACGATATGTTCTCCAAAGTTAATGATGTCCTGAACAACCAGTCGAAGATGCGCAGAGATTTTATAAATTACTTGACGATTCCAAACGGCCATTGTATGAAGGTGTTCGAATAACGAAATCATCAGCACTACTAAAATTACTTCACATAAAGAATGTCTGTCAATGACAAATTCTTCGTTCGATATGTTGCTGCGTCTGCTTAAAGACTACATATTACCGATTGACGCTCAATTGCCAAACTCCTACTACGAAAATAAAAAATTCATTACCGATATCGGGCTTAAGTATGAGAAGATAGACGCATGTAAGAACAACTGTATACTATTTTGGAAGGACGACAAAAATGTAGATTCATGTAGAGTTTGCGGTCTTTCAAGATGTAAAGTCGACCAAAGAAGTGGGGCAGTTCGAAAAAGCAAAATGGGAAATTCATTCCAACTAAGGTGTTGAGATATTTCTCTCTAATACCAAGACTATAAAGACTATACATGTCCTCAAAAACAGCTCCAATGATGAGATGGAATAAGGAAGGAAGAGTTGATAGTGATACATTGAGACATCTTGCTGATTTCTTAACTTGGAAAACGTTTGATGAAAATTATAAAGATTTCGCGTTAGAATCTCGAAACGTAAGACTGAGTTTATCAAGCGATGGGTTTCAACCATTTGCAAATGGGAAAAGTCATACAATGTTTGGCCGGTTATTCTCATTCCTTATAATGTGTCACCCACTTCTTGCATTGATTCTAGTAATTTCATTCTATATATGTTAATTCCGGGTCCAAAGAGTCCGGGAGATGCAATTGACATATTTCTCATGCAATTGATCGACGAGTTGACTGAACTGTGGCAAACTGGTTGAGAACGTTTGATGCACACACCTCACAATACTTTAACATGCGAGCGGCGTTGATGTGGACCATTAACGACTTTCCCGCGTACGTGAATTTATCAGGCTGGAGTATGAAAGGTAAATTCGTTTGTCCCTATTGTAACAACGATATTGTATCTCTTCGATTGGTTCATGGTTCCAAACAATGTTACATGGGTCATAGACGCTTCCTTCCACCAAAGCACAAATACAGAAGGGATAAAAAGTCATGATTGTCACATTTTATTTGAATATCTTATTCCTTTAGCAACCCATGGATTACTTCCAGATAATGTGTATGATGGGTTAGTAAATTTGTCTCGGTTCTTTCGGTTGTTGTGTTTTAAAGAGTTGATTCAAGTGGACATCGAACAATTGTACATGGATATTATATTGACACTTTGCAAATTTAAAATTATTTTTCTACCGTCAATCTTCGACATCATGATGCATCTCCCGGTTCACTTGTCATTTGAGGTTTTGTTTGGGGGCCCTGTCCAGTATCGATGGATGTATCTGTTTGAACATTACATGAGTACAATGAAAAAATATTTGCGGAATAATAATCACCCCGAAACCTCTATAAGCGAGAGCTATCTTTTAAATGAGAGTATTAGTTTATGTGTCAGGCATATGGAGGAAGAAGACCAAGAAAATGTACAAACTGAAATCTCGGGCATTCAATATTTTCATCGTTGGAAGACCTATCTAACGGAAAAATATACAACTTGGATTATAGCGATCAAGTGACAGCTCATTCATACATTTTGAAAATTTTCCCCGAAGCAGAACCTTTTTACATGTAAGATTCTATGTTGCTGTTATAGTACGTCTTATTAATTAGCATTAAAGAGTATGTTATTTAATATTCGATCTATTTATAGAGATTATATGTAGTATTACAATAACAATGAGTCCTGTGGAGAAATATTTTCCACCTATTTCAAGCATAAAGTGAGTAAATTCTAAACCATATCTAATAACCATCAATATTTATTTTAACGACTATATTTCGGGAATGTATATATATAGGTGGCTCAATTAGCAGAAAATAACGACATTATCAAGAGACCTCAAGATCTTAGGAGAAGGTCAAAGTATGTACTCGTCTATGTATGATTGGTGTAAAGTAAACGAATACAAATTTTGTATAGAAAAACACGACGAAGGTTTGACCACTCAAAATAGTGGGGTGGTTGTTGAAGGGTACAACGGTCTGAAACTATGTCATACTATGGAGTTTTAACGGATGTAATCGAAGTACAATACTTTTCTCACAAACGAGTTGTCTTATTTAAGTGTAAGTGATTTGATACACACTCGGGGGAACTTGGAGTGAAAGTGAATAAATATGGATTCGTAAGTATAAATGTAAACTGAATTTTAAAAACCCAAAGTTAGGACCTGTATATATTAGCGAGTCAAGCAAAATAAGTATTTTACACCCTAATATGTCAGCCCGACCCAATTGGAAAATTATGACAAAAATAAATCTGCGGTTTACAAATATATAGTTCAGATTAATTAATTAGGTAGCTTTATGTTTTTTACTTTATATTCATTCTTATTACTACTTTATGTCAATTATTCGTCTACTTATTAATGGTATGTTTTAAGGATGTCTAAAGGTCGTAAAGAAACTTGGAAGAGTATGAGGAAACACCCAGCAAACTGTTTAAGCCATACCAAAACCTACTAGTACAGTTAGAAAACCTAAGGCTCAGATAAGAGTCTTCCAGAGATCAAGCACCATTAGTTGTGGACCCGATAGCTATTGCTCCCCTAACAGATGGACCTGAGAAGGATATTGATCCTGAGGTTTAAGAGATCGTCGAGAGTACGTTTGCTGACATGGGGGATGACGAGGAGACTCACGATGAGGCTCGCGAGGAGGATGACGAGGAGGAGCCAGGTTCCACTCCCGACCCATCATCGATAGGTAACATGTTCACACTTAGTTAATATTTGTATTGATTTTATATCTAATATTGAAGAATCTTCTGCCCGCAAGAGATGGGGGAAGAACAAGAATATCGCGCTGTCTAGGAGGCCACAAGGGACAAAGATTGGTCTGGTTTTTAGAGCAGTAGATGGGAGGCCCGACGGTGTCGACGAAGGAGGAACAATGTGGTCTAGACATTTGGGGTCTGTTGTGCGGGACCCCTCAGTCGTCTCACACCGTCTTCTGAAGTTAAAGGCAGTAAGTGCTGACCAATTGGATTCACTTTGGATTGCTATAACGGTAATCATTACTTAATTATAAATTAATAATTAAATACTTTTTTACAAAATTTGAATGATTTATTTTTCAGGATCCGTTCGAGTGTACTAATGGTTCTATTGATCAATATCGAAGATCCGGATTGGCACACACCAAACAGATATGGGATAGATGGCGCTCGGATTTGAACAAGGATTATATCCGCATTCATGAAGGAGACGAGGCAGCGGTACTTGTCAATCCTCCACGAGACTACAACCGAGATGATTGCGAGTTTGTGTGTCGAAACTATTACTTCACTGAAAAATTTAAGGTACGGTTTCATAATTCAAATGAAATCTGATATTAATTATTATAACTTCATTTTTTATTTCAAATACCGAAAAACAGTCGTACAAATGTTGTTAACAGAAGAAAGCTAAGATTCTCTCATCATACTGGAAGTAGACCGTTTGCTCAAGTGGAGGAAGAGTTGGTATGTACATTATTTCTAATAACTTAATATAAAGATTGTTATTAATTTTATAAATAATTTATTTCAACAGGCGCTTGAAATGGGACAGACCCTCTCTGTCGTTGACGTATTCAAGAAGACCCATACCCTAAAACCTACCAAAGAAAACCTAACCCCCATCTTGGACGAACTAGCGCAAGAAAAAATTGTAAGTGAATTGAAATTAAATAAATTACTTATAGCTAGTTTATTTATTATATAAATGAAAGTTTATTTCAAATGTGCAAGTTGAGATGGAGGAAGTAAGAAGTAACGAACTAGAAATATCTGACTTTGAGTTGACGGAGAGAGTGTTCGGACGCTAGAAGCATGGGGGAGTTATCGGTATGGGATCAGGCGTCCGACCCACACACTTTCGTGAGGATCTTCGAAGTGGCAACAATTCAAAACGAGCCATTGATCGATTGTTTGAGGATAATCAAAGAATGACGATAAACTGGAGGAATTGAAAAAGAGGGATGAGGAAAAAACTCAAACGATTAATCAAATACAAGCGGAAAAGGTAGAATTGATTTCAATAATGGATAAGAAAATTGCAAAATAGGAGAAGGAAATGTTAGAAATGAATGCAAGATTAGAGAGTTTTGAAATGTTTATGAGGAAATATCAACCACCCCTCCTCCCCCCACTAACTAACTCTAGTATGTTTCGATTGAAAACAGGTTTATGAATTGATTGAATACATTTTAATTTTAATGTAAAACATGTTGTTTGGATGATTGGTTTGGTTGAGAATTTTGGAATGATCATTTGTTTTATGAATGTCATTTATTTTATGAATTGATATTGGTTTGGCTGAACAGGTTTCGGTTGAGCACAAAACAATCGGGCTATTTTGTACATTTTGTAAGGAAAAACTGAAAGTTAAATGGAATCTTTCGGTGTTTCTTGAAAAAAAAAACTGAGAGTTCTTCATATACCTCTCAGTTTTATTTGAAAAAGAAAAACCGAGAGATATGTGGGAAGCTTTCGGTTTAGATACCCTAGAGAAAAACCGAAAGTTAATTGGAAAACTTTCGGTTTATCCCTCGGAAGAAAAACCGAAAAACTTTCGGTGTTTCCCTCGGAAGAAAAACTGAAAGTTAATTAGGTAACTTTCGGTTTTTCTTCAAAGGGAAAACCGAAGGTTTTGCAATTAAGTTTGGTTTTTTTTTCAAAGGGAAAAACCGAAAGTTTTCCAATTAACTTTTTGTTTTTCCATTTGAAGAAAAACCGAAAGTTAATTGCAAAACTTTCGGTTTTTCTCTTTGAAGAAAAACCGAAAGTTAAAACTTTCGATTTTTCCTTTGAAGAAAAACCGAAAGTTTTGCAATTAACTTTCGGTTTTTCTCTTAGGTATCTAAACTGAAAACTCTACGATATCTCTCGGTAAACGCCCAATTGTTTTTAAGGAAATAGTCAATACCGAGGAATGGCTAGAGTCACCTAAACTTTCGATATTGGGTCTATACCGAAAGATATAGGTTCAAAACCGAGAGTTTTTACTATCGTTTTTTACCCCTTTTTCACCATTGATATATGTTTCATATATATCTCATAACCATTGTCTTCTGGTGTATGAGTAATTGAAGTTACTATTTGGACTCATACGTTCGATCAATGGCAAATAGGATACTAGAAAAGTTTGTAAAATATTGGTCAGACTTGATTTGATATTAGTTATTGCCATTACTTTAGATCCACAATATAAGTTTCAATTTGTAGAGTTTTGTTTTAAGAAATGTTACCCAGACAATAGTTCTATTAAAATCAGTAAGGTTCAAAACAAATTGTTAACTCTTTTTAAGGAGTGTGAGGATAAGTCTTTTGGTGCGTCTTCTTCATCCAAAGGAGGTCTTTCTGAAAAAGGTTCATCGTTACATCATAATGTGGCACGTGGATTGTTCACGGTAAAAATATATTATATTTTAAAGGAATTGTTTTTTGTTCTTTATTTATACCTTATTCGAATGATTAATATATTTACTGTTAACTTAATACAGGAGTTTGATTCCTTTGAGAGTGACATACTTGAAGTGAACAATCAAAAGACGCAATTGGATAAGTACCTAGAGGAACTAAGGGTTGATAGGAACTCCAATATTGAAATATTGAAGTTTTGGAAAGATGAGCAATATCGATATCCACAGGTTGCTATTATGGATCGTGATGTGCTTGACCTTCCGATATCCACGGTAGCATCGGAGTCCGCATTTAGTATTGGAGGAAGAATATTGGATCAATATCGAAGTAGTCTTAAACCAAATACCGTAGAGGTACTTATTTGCAATCGAGATTAGATTTGTAATTTAAAAGGTTAGTTGATTCATTTATGTGTAATTCGTGTTTTTATATGAACTTATGTTTATATGATTAAATTTTAGAATCTAGTTAAGTGAGGATTGAAGAATTTACTGAGGATATTATAAGATTAAGCATTGATCAAGACACGTCTTCACTTGAAAATGCGAATAATGTTGGTAAGTTAAAAGAGTTTTAGCCTTTTAGGATAGTTCTCAAATAAATTTAATTTTAAATGTGAATATTTGTTAGGAAATATTTCTACCAACTAGTGGGATGAAAATGTGATATTACAAGTTACAACTTAAAAGATCAAGATATCATATTTGAGACAACTCGATCGAGCTGCTTAATTTTGTTATGTACTTATGTGGAGACTGGAGAGCATTCTTTGTGTTAATGGGTGAATTTTTGTTAACGTGTACTTATGGGTCCGTGTACAAGAATTTAAAGAAATTTTATATTTTTTTGTGTCGAATCGTTTCATGTATACATTGACCCAAAATTAATCTCGTGTATAACGGCTCGTGTTGTGTCGACCTATTAATAAATAGTTTGTGTTTGGGTTAAAAGGGTAGACACGATAAGTTTAATAGGTCGAGTACGATGAAGTACACGATACTAAACACTAGCCGTTACCGGAATTGCCACCCTAATTTGGATGGTATATTTTGTTCCCTTATCAGTTCAAAGATATAATTAAATATATGGTGAAATTCATAGGTTGTTTTGAAATTTATTACAATAAATTCTAAATCTTAACCTTTTAGTTTATATGAACTTCCAAAATTTAGATCCACGTACACGTACACACAAGACTATGAAGTTGTTAAGCCAAAGATTCATGTAATCTTATCAATTATCTTATACCTTATTTGAAAAAATAAAATATAGACACGAAACAAATTTGTTAAAATTAAAAGTTTATTGAAAATGGTTGATTATTCGAATAAAAAATATACTTTTAAATTGTAAAAGCTTAATTTAAAATAATATTTGTTATAAATTATAGCTATTTATATATAATTAATAATAGAATTAAAATAAACAAAAATTAAATTATAAAAAATATTATGTTTACACAATCAATTAAAACAATTTTATATTATTAAATTATTTGTTAAGAATTTATAAATATAAACTCACTTTATTGTTATAAAATTTTATTAAATCAAATGATTAAAATAATTTATAAATTCAGAAGCTCATAATATTTGACATAGTTTTATGTTGTACTTATTTACTAATAAAATATTGCATATGTTTAACATTAAATGTATAACAATGTCAACTAAAAAATACAAATGCAACTTTATAGGTTCTATTACAAATATCAAAATAATTCTCAAAATAATAACATCTATTAATCTTCAAAGTATTAAAAAAACAATCTTCTACAATAGATATGATCCTTAACCACCCTATCATATATGTTCTATCTTTAAAGACTTTTTATCAAATCATGACGTTTTACTGAATTCTTCCGTGAGAATCCCAAGATTGACGATAAATGCATCACCACTTAGCCTAGTTTTCAATCAGTCAAACCATCTGCCTTCAACATAGCTATAGAATAGTTCTGCATTTTCACGCTGTTTTAAAACCAAGACTTTGTTCGGTTTCCTCGTGAGCAAATTCAAGTTCTTCTAAAAGTGGTTCTTGTTTTTTGAGTTTCAGAATCTGACTTGATATTGATTGCCATTTCTTCTTATAATCTACATAGATCTTTTGTTGTTTTAGAATAAAATCTAAGGAAAGAGAGTTTTATAATATATACAAAATACAAGGAATTCAAAACAAAATAGTAAATCATTGTACCTTTTGAAGAACTAGCTAACGAAGAAATCGAGCAAAATCTTGGTTTCAAAACAACGTAAATATGCAAGCTAATCAATGTCATTGATGAAGGAAGCGAGACTAATTAACTAATCAAAGATTGGGCTAGATGGCGATGAAATAATGGTCCATCTAGGAATCTCACCGAAGAACTTCTACAAACCACATGATTTAATATGTAGTCATCAAAGAATCCTCTTCGATGAGATGAATGAATGAAAAATAAACTCCTAGACTATGAGATAAAAAATAAAATGAAAAGAAACCGAAGAAGAAGAACTTTCTAGAGAAAAAAATGCCTACAAGAAAACGATGCGACTACTGTGAGAAATGAGGGATTAGTGTGAGGGCGGCGCCCCCAACATTAGGGTAATTTTAGTATTATGTTCCTTATGCATTTATTTATAGATGAAATTTTGATAACGAGTAAAATGATATTTGTGTGACGCCCTAAAAATATATATGTTATATGAATTAAGCCCATTTGTGACCATGTTTTAGGAATTAAGCCCATTTGTGACCATGTTTTAGGATTTAAGCCCATTATTATATATATATATATATATATATTAAAATACAATTGGGAGACAAGTTCATGAGACGTTGAAAATGGGCCGATACACGGGTTATCAGGTTACTAAGCCGATTGCAGCAACTCTTTTTCCCCATCAATGAAGGTCCAAATTTTATGTGTTTTGACCATTGCTCATGTTAGGATTTATGTAAAATTTCCTCCTCGCATTTAACAATTGCTTAACATTTCTATAAACAGTTTGAATATTCTTTACAAAAATCTATGCATACTTCATTTAAGCTTCTTCAAATTTGGTTTTATATTTTGGAATTTTCTAGATGGAATCTATTGATTGAAATGTTTACAATCAAGGAAGTATTATACAATCAAGGAACTATCTCCAATATTACAAAAGACAATTAAAAGAAATATTTTCTTTTCTTTAACTATAATTCAGTTTATGGTTTTAGATTTTGAAATAATTTGTTGGGTTTGTGTTAGAGTGAGTGTAATATTTTAATGTAAATGTAAGATTGATTTCAAAATTGATTCTAATTTGTAATTTGTGTTAGTTCTAAATGCATTATTTAAGTTGATTTGAATATTTGATAATGCATTTGGTTAAAATTTACTTGAATTGAATATTTTATTTTTTATAAAATACAATATGTATGTTTTATGATAGATAATGATTAAATCATCAAAAAAATCTTAAAATTTGTAATTTGAATTTCATATATCATCTAGATTCAAGTGATTTCAAAATTTGTCAAATTCTTTTTTTTATGTGTCATTTAGGATTGTGTAAATTCAGCAGCACAAGAACAAAATCTAAACAGATTGAAACTCAATTTGAGCTCTTCTAGCCTAGTGGCAACAAGAGGTGGATATCCCCCAGGCCTCCATGAGGTCCTGGGTTCGAGCCCGTCAGGCGGCAAGTTCTGCGCCTGGTTAATTGGTTAGGTATGTTTGCGGGCTATGTACTTAACCCGCGGGGATTAGTCGCACTCCATAGGAGTAGCGGAACCCAGCGTTCTCAAAAAAAAAAAAATTGCAAAAAAATAATTTTAATTTATTCATTGTGAATAATAATTTTCTATAATTAATAAGTATAAACTTGGTGGCTAAAGTTAAATGTATAAAAGATTTGCAAACATTGTGAGTTTTATTATTCAATATAAAATTTGTAATAAATATTATAATGATGAAGAGATTATTCACTAGAAATACAATGAGAAAGACCAATAAATACAATGAAGAAGGTGTTTGTCTAATAAGAAAAAATTAGCTAAAAGAATTTAAAATATAATGATTGTTTTACTACTTGTAATAAATAATTCTCTAAATGGTTATCCTTTCATGGCATCTTGCCAATTTTATTATATTGTTAAACATAAGTTGATTTGTTGTTTCTTGTTGTATCTTGAAGGACCACAAATGAACAAAAACAGGTTATACTTAATTAGAACAACTTCATTTTACAACTTATATTTACTTAATGCATTCTCCTATATTTTCAGCCTAATGGTTTATACAACATCTCTGGAAAATTTTGATATTGCTAGTAGTTTTTTTTTTGTATTTGAAAATACATATTCACAATAGTTTTTGATAAATACATTATATAAGGCTAAAATCTTGACAATATATTTTTCGTAAATTTACTGATTACTCTCCAAACAATCACTTTTTATCTTTTGGATTGTTTTCCATCTTTGAATTTCTTCTTTTTTAGCGTGCCTAATGTATAGAGATTAATTTTATGAGATTCGGTCATTTTGGATTATATTTTTTATCATTAATTGTTTAAAATGGAAGAATGGCTGCTATCATGAATTAATCTTTCAAAATCGAAGTTTGAAAACGTTTGGTCCCTGACAATTATAATTCGCATAACATTTTTTTTATCTTAAGTATCATGTTTATGACCATGTTTATTTTGTTTGACCGGTATTTGACGGGAGATGATGATGATAGTATTTGTATCCCCACTTTGAACACTAATTAATATATAACATCACTAATATATTCATTTATTATTCATACTAGTTGGATTACTATGCGATTCAAACAGATAAAAATATAAATAAAAAAAATAAAAAAAAAAATATAAACAAAATAATTTCAATAAAAAAATATAATAATTTAAAAATATGTATTCAATGTTTTAAATTTTTTAATAAACCAAGAATAATATATTAAAATAAAAAATAAAACACTCTCATTTCAAATTTTATTCACTTCGATAAAATAACTCATTTTCTCACATATCTCATCACATATTTTTTTTCCAATGGATTTCTTATCTCTTGACCTTACACTTTTCATTTTGGTCAAATCAAAAATCTCAAAACATTACTAATCTCTTTTTTACCCTCACGTTCATCAATCCTCAATCGACCTCTCATCTCGTGACCTTAAACCACTTCGACTAACCAATCATCTCATTCCACATTTATCTACCAATTCAAATCAAACTTCTCATCTTGTGACATTGACTTTCACTTCGGTCAAATAGCTAATCTTCTCGCATATTTTAGCCACCAATATCAATTTCTTTCCCAATCGACCTCTCATATATTTATGTTACTTTCACTTCTACTAATCAAAAATCATCTCATTTCACATTTATCCACCAATCAAAATAGACCTCTCATCTCTCGAAGACCTTACTTTCACATCATCAAACAACCCATCTTCTCACATATTTTATAATATGCAACCCGACATTTTATCCTCACTTCTGCTAAGAATACATTTCATTCCACATTTATCCACTCCAATTGACCTTTCATCTTGTTACCTTACTTTCAATTTGGCTAATTAACCATCTAATTCCACAATTATCCACCAATTCACAATCGACCTCTCATCTCGAGACCTTAGTTTCATTTCGTCAAACAAACCATCTCCTAACATATTTTACAATATACAACTCGACATTCTTTATCCTCAATTCAACTAACCATCAATCTCATTCCACATTTATCCACCCCAATAATTGACCTCTCATTTGTGACCTTATACTTTCACTTCGGTCAAATCAACCATCTCCAACATTATCAATCTCTTTTATGCGCACTTTTTTCACCAATCCCCAACCGAACTCTTATCTTGTGACCCATCTCATTACATATTTTATAATATACAACTTGACTTTTTTTCTATCATCACTTCAGTTAACTAACCAACTCATTCCACATTTATCCACAATCTAATTAATCTCTAGTATTGTCACCTTACACACTTTAATTTCAATCAAATCAACCATTTCTAACATTACTAATCTCTTTTACCCTCACTTTGACCCACCAATCTCCAATCGACCTCTCATTGTGTGACATACTCACTTTAACTAACCAACCATCTCATTCCACATTTTATCCACAAATAATCGACCTCTCATTTTGAGACTTTACTTTCATTTCGGTCAAACAATCCATCTCTTTACATATTTTACAATAAACAACCCGACTTACTTATCTTCATTTCACCTAACCAGTCATCTCATTCCGCTTTTATCCATCCTAATTGGACCTCTCATATCGTGACCTTAAACATTCACTTGGGTACATTACCAATCTCTTTTACCCTCATTTTGGCATACTCAATCTCCAATCGACCTCTCATTGTGTGGCATACTCACTTCCAACTAACCAAATATCTCATTCTACATTTTTATCCACCAATTTCAATCGATCTCGCATTTCGAGACTTTATTTTTACTTCGGCCAAACAACCCACTCTTCACATATTTTATCATAAACAACATGCCTTACTTATCATCACTTCGACTAACCAACCATCTCACTCTATATTTTTATCCACCTCAATTGACCTCTAATCTCGTGTCCTTATACTTTCACTTTTGTCAAATTAACAAATTCCAAACCATCTTATTATATATCGTGAATGTCATTTACTTTCACTTCGATCAAACAACCCACTTCTCAAATATTTTACAATAAACAACCCGACTTACTTATCATCACTTCGACTAACCAACTATCTCACTCTATATTTTTATTCACTTCAATTGATATCTAATCTCGTGACCTTACATTTTCACTTCGGTCAAATCAACAAACTCCAAATCATCTATTTCCATATCGTGAATTCTATTTACACAACCATTAATTTCATCGCATATTTTAATCAACATTCAAAATCGACCTCTAATCTCGTGAATCTCATTTACCCTCCCACCAATTTCATCGCATATTTTATTCATCAACATCATTTTGCAACAAACCAACTCCTCACTTCGATAAACTAACGTTCTTATAGGATTTGAACCACGGTCTATATTATGTAAAATAAATACTTCAACCACTAGACTACTTAATATTGTTAATTTATATTTATAATTATAATTTTGTGTATGCATATATATATAATTTATATGATTAATCATTAAAAAATATTTATATATATATATAATATTTTTATTTTTCAAATATTTAATAAATATTTATTATTTAATATATTTAAATTAAATTTTTATTTTTAAAATTTATTAATTTTTTAAGTAAGGATATATATATATATATATATATATATATATATATATATATATATATATATGCCGATGATAAGAAAGTGGGTCAAACAAGGGTTGGTCGAACTTTCGTTTCCTACATAAAAAGTAATCCTAGAGAGAGGAGGGAGAGAAAAGCTCTAAAGATTTCCGGTGATCCAACGACGAAATATTGAATTTTTTCTCCAAATACGTGCATATTCTCATATTCAATTAAGAATTGTGTCGGAATCAAGATCGTCAGCACGTTCGGCACAATTGGCACAATCGACACGATCGGCACGTTCGGCAAGATCGGCATGAGATATACGTCTGGAACGATCGGCACATCGGGGGAAAATCGTCTAGAGTTTTTATACAAACAACCCATTTTTAACGGCCTGCTATCCTCCAACACTTTCGAAATGATTGTTGTGCACTCTATTGGATCACAGATGCAGCGTGGAATGGCCGCAATTGTCACTTTGCCGTAGAACCGAAGCGAATCGTCAAATCTCATTTCTGCCGAGACCGATCGCATTTCTAGCATCGGTCGCACTCCCCTCTTCATCAATCGCTTACTGGTATGGTCTAAGGCTTCGGTCTGGGCTTCAAGCCACACCGCGAGGTGCGGGTCGGTTTCTGTTATGACTTTTTGAATCAGCAATAAGTCCGGTGGAAGCTGTACTACCTATAGACTGATTCAAAAGAATTTAGTATTGTTGTTGACTGAATTTTTTACCTGAGGTAACTTTTTACTTAATCAAATCTATTGTTTCTCATTATGTATTATATACACTTTTTTAATTTAATTTCTTTTTACCAACTTTAAAGCTGGAGGTCAAGAGATTTATGTTGATCCTTTGGGATACCAGTCCTGCCATGTGATAAAATACTTTGAGGTGAGTTTTCAGGTGTGATAGATAAACCCGTAAATTATATGTTCACTAATGAATACTGAATCTAAGTGTATGAAATAAATGAAAATATTTGAATTTTAAGTACTTGATATGCAACATGATTGATAAAATATGAAATTAATGATGGGAAAGTACTTAAAAAACTGTTATAATGACAATTTAATTAAGTATTGACCGATGAATACTGAATTTAAGTGTCTGAAATAAATGAAAATATTTGAATTTTAAATACTTGATATGGTGTGTTCTTTTTTATGCTTTCTATATTGTGTTAGATTTCTGGTGTATATTTTTTTCTCTATTGTGTTAGATTGTGCAGTTAATTGAATCAACAAAAGACTAAATTTCCTTCTTTGAAGGGAATCGATGGTATTGCTGGATCCAAGAAGGTTGCAATCCCGCAACATGGCTGATGGAAGTAACCGCACAAGAAGAGATAAATCCTCTTGGTGTTACTTTCTCTAATTTATACAAAAATTCTGATCTTTTTCGGTTCGTCAACTTTTACATTACTATTTTTTATTTTTTATCTCCATTAATTCCTACCTTTATTGTTCATTTTTCCAAACCATATGATTAATTGTCTTAAACTTTGTAGGAGAAACAAAACCTTAATTAGGGAGTTGAGTTGTCCACTTGCTGATTCAGAAAATCTCAACTCCCCAAAATACAATTGGCCATTACTCACTCAATGCAAAGCTTGTCTTTGGAGGCAGAACAAGTCTTATTGGCGTAACACAACCTATAACTCCGCGCGATTTCTTCACGCACTACTAACCGGAGCTATGCTTGGTATTTTGTTCTGGAATCTCGGTTCAAGAAGGTACAAAAGTTTATCGCAAATTCTAGTCTATAGTAAATCACCCACTTACCCTTTTTGCCAACTAATCCAACACTAGCTGTTTCATTAAAAAACTGCAGGAATACTGACCATGACATTGTTAATGGGATGGGGTCAATGTACATGGCCATAATGTTCATGGGAACACATGCCTGTTCATCGGTTTTCCCTGTCGTGACAGCTTGAAGGGAAGTTTTTTTCATCGAGAAAGAGCTGCTGAAATGTATTCATCGTTCCCTTACGCGGTTGCTCAGGTAATGAGTATGTTTTGATTTGGATAATTGAAATTAGAATTAGAATTAAAATTAGAACTCCAATTTGAATTAGTTGTTTTTGAAAATCAGGTGGCAATAGAAATCCCTTACACAATGGCACAAGCCATAATATATGCTATAATAGTGTATGCAATGATGGGGTTTGAATGGACAATTGGCAAGTTCTTGCTCTACTTGTTCTTTTTCTTCTTCTCAATTCTCTACTTCATTTATTTCGGGATGATGGTTGGCGGTTAGTCCAAACCAAGGTGTATCAGCAACCCTTTGCAGCGTGTTCTTCACAATGTGGAATTTGTTCTCGGGATTTTTCATTCCTTTATCGAGAATACCCTAGTGGTGGAAATGGTACCAATGGGCGTGCCCCGTTTCTTGGATTTTATATGGTTTGTTTGTGTCTTAGTATGGAGAAATGTCGGAAGGGGGAGAGTTTTTGAGGAACTATTTTGGGTACAAGAGAGAATTTTTAGGACTTGTTTCTGTTGGGGTCATGGCTTTTGTTGTGTTTTTTCCTTCTGTTTTTGTAATATCTACTAAATTCTTGAATTTCCAAAGGAGATGACCAATTGAGAATATGTATAAACGTTAGAGTGAAGTTTATTAGAAATTTGGAAGGTTTCAATAATCATGATCGGTTCGGTTATAGAAAGTTTTCTTTCATAAAATTATATAAAATATTTTTATATAATATATATTTAATTGTGTTTATTATTGTTCGGGAATGAAATATATCATTTTTGCTAGTATAATTTGGATGAGAAACCACACCAAAAATGACAATTGAGATAAAGAACCGCGTTTCTATGATAAAATTATATAAAATGTTTTTATATAATAGATATTTATTGTGTTTAGTATTAATAACCCCATTTTTTAAAATATATTAACACTATATTTTATAAAAACATGATTTTATCTTAAAAAATTTCATTGGTTAGAAGGGTTTTATGAAACCAACAAAGATGGTAGTAAACAATCTTCAAAATAGAACAAAATGAGAATAGTAAGTCCACCCGCCTTAATTCTCCCTATTATCATCCTTAGGCGTACTCGCTTGAATGTAAATATATATTGTTTTTGCCATGTTCAATAATACTTGCAATATTTCATGTCAATTTGAGAATGTATTTTGTTCCCTTTTCAGTTCAGAGGTATTAAAATATATGGTGCAAATTCATGGGTTGTTTTGAATTGATCAATAAAAATCTTAGCAATAGCGAGTAGTTAATGGTAAAAGTCGAAATAAGAGTCCAAAATGTCACGGTTCGATTTGAAATGGAATTGCTTTAAGTTGAGGTAAGGAGCCATGATATAAAAAATATATTATATAAATCTTAGATTGACATTTTAGTTTCCATGAACTTCCAAAATTTAGATCAACCAACACATGTAAATGATGATGCTTGCTAAGCCAAATATTTTATGTAATTAATAATTGGAAAGAATGTCAATTTTATCACTAAACTATAATGGAATATTTATGTTTATCAATGAACTAATTTTTGTTCGTTCATACCACTGTAGTTGAACTTAACATTCATCTATGTCACTACTCCACAAAATTTTTAACCCCGTTAAGTTTATGTTAAATGAGATGACAGGTGGGATTGACATGTCATCTTTTTTAATTAATATATGGTAGGATTGACATGTAATCTTTATTAATTAATATATTATATATATTTATTTATTTATTTATTTATTTATAATTCTAAATAATAAAACATTTATAGAAGCGGTAATAATTTTACTCCTGCCATAATTAACTAAGCCCATTATTCTTCTTATTCTCTTATTCTTTTTCTTTTTTAATTTATGATATTATATGAATTTTTATTATTGTTATTTATGTATGTTTTTAATTTATTTTTTTGACTATTTAGTGAATTAGGGTAACAAAAAATGAGAAATGTAAAAGTGATTTATTTTATTATTTAAAAATATTAATAAAAATAAGTGTTGAAAATATATTAATTTAAAAAAAATGAATTATTGTTAATGTCTCTCAAAATGTCTAAATTTTTTGGTTAATGAATCTAAAATATAAGCATTTTATTATTTAGAAATATGAATAAAAAAATATATAATATATATTAATTTTTAAAAAATGACATGTCAATCAAATGTGTCATTTTTTAACGGAAAACATAACAGATTTGGATGTTTTGTTAACAAATGATATATATGAAAATGGTATGAACGAACAAAAATTAGTTCAGTCATATACGTGAATATTTCATTATAGTTCAGTGATAAATTTGACATTCTTCCCATTAATAATTTCTCATCATTTATCTTCTAACCTATTTGAAAAAATAACATACACATTATCAAAATCCTTCGGATCGAACAGAATATTGAAAATGGTTGGTCATTCAAATCGAGAATTACTTCTAAATCGTAAAAATTAAATTTAAAATAATATAGTTATCAATTATTGTTATATATACTCTTATGAATAAAATTAAAATAAATAAATTATAATAATAATAATAAATTATATTATATTATAGTTAATCCATTAAAATAATTAATTTATTTTTAAGAATTTATAAATATAAACTCACTTTAGTTTTATAAAATTTTATTAAATCAATCAAAATAATTTTTAAACTCAAGAACTCCACAATTTTGACAAATTATTATAATATATTATAGTTAATCTATTCAAATAATTAATTTATTTTTATAAATAATATTTTTTAAGAATTTATCACTTTATTTTTCTAAAATTTTATTAAATTAGTCAAAATAATTTATAAACTACGAAACTCCTCAATTTTAACGTAGTTTTATGTTATACTTTTTAAAGTTGATTTAAAGATTTGATAATAGATCCGATTAAAATTGACTTAGTTTGAAGATTTTATTTTTGATAAGATACCATTTGAAGGTTTTATGATCGATAATTATTAAATAATCAAAGATCTGGAATTTTTTAATCTGAATTTCATATATCATCTAAATTCAAATGATTTCAAAATTTGTCAAATTCTATTTGCTTTTTTTTTTTTTCATTTAGGAAACAAAATCAAAACAAATTGAAACTCAATTTGAGGTAAATGCAAATTGCAACATAATTTTTGAATCTCTCAAGTCTCAATAATAATGAAAAATACACATAGCATTGAATTGGTTGCTAACATAAACTTTTCTCTAGTATTTTTTTTTTTTAAATTTGTCCATTGTTCAATGTGAATCATAATTTGCTGGAATTAAAAAGTGTAAACTTGGTGGTTGAAGTTAAATATATATAAGATTTGCAAATAAATAAAGTCACATTGAGTTGTAATACTCAATATAATTTTTTTAATAAATATTCTGATAGGAACGGATGCAACAATAGAGACTAGGTCGGACTATTGTTGAACACTTACGATAAACTCTTCGATAATAATCATGTGAGTGATTAATATTTATTTTTATTCTTCGCAAACATTCACAAACTCTTGAAATGATTCAATTGCAGAACTGTTTGTTTAGATTTTAAGCATTAGACAAATGAATACAAATGACAGAAAGTAAAGAACACAGGGTTTGTTTATGGATGTTCGGAATAAACTCTCTTACGTCACCCTTCTTCCTCAACATGAAAGATATTCACTAGAAGGCTTTGATTTGTATTGGGTCAAATTATTTTGACTAAGGGTCAAATCATTTTGACTAACAGTATTTTGATGATGAACTTGTGTAAAACTTAAATTAGAAGGAAACTAAGTCGTTTAAGTGTTTTTGTGCAGGTGCATCAAAAAATGCTAAGTTAGACTTAACCTGAATCAGGTTCATTAGACGTATTAATTAACAGATGTAGTTAGATGTGCAGTCTAAAATATACGTAGTTAGACGTACAGTCTAACAGATACGTAGTTAGACGTGTAGTCTAACGAATACGTAGTTAGACGTGCAGTCTAACCGACGTAGTTAGACGTGCAGTCTAACCGACGTAGTTAGACGTGCAGTCTAACAGCTACGTAGTTAGACGTGCAGTCTAACAGATACGTAGTTAGACGTGCAATCTAACAGATACGTAGTTAGACGTGCAGTCTAACAGATACGTAGTTAGACGTGCAGTCTAACAGATACGTAGTTAGACGTGCAGTCTAACAGATACGTAGTTAGACATACAGTTTAACAGATACGTAGTTAGCATCCGTCTACCAACGATCAACTAGCCGTACCCTACTCCTGCTCCACTAATCTGTGCAAATCAGTACGACAGCAAGTTGCACCCAATGAATTAATTACACGTAAGAAAATATTCTTCCCACTACTTGTTTTCTGCTCCACTAATCTGTGCAAATCAGTACGACAGCAAGAGAATATTCGGCGCACTTCCAGATTGGTACGGCCACTCTTTGTGCACAGTGTCTATTGTACTTGTGTATTATGGAGGCTTTCCAATGGGTTTTTGCCACGTGTCATTATAGAAGATTTGATCGTTGGTAACTGTTCTCTATTAAAAGATCCTGAAGGACAATGGATGAGCAACCAGATTTGCGAACTTACAATCGTTTTTACGAATGACTTTCTTGCTATGTTTTGTACATCAAGAGAGAGATAGAATCAAATTATTGTCTAGTTGAGTGATATTCTTCAATATACTCTAAGTTGAATAGAGTCTGTTCTGTTCAACAGTGAGCTAGCTTTGAAACTGTATTTGATTCTAAGAAAAAGTATAGTGAATCCTTCCGGTGGTTGGAAGAAGGGGTGACGTAGGAGAGTTTTGCTCCCAACATCCATAAACAACCATTTGTGTCATTTACATTTTGTCACCTTCTCCTTCATCGGTTTGTCAAATCTGAGAAAACGTTTTCGTACTTGAATCGTTTCAAGAGTTTGCAAGGGTTTGTGAAGAATAGAAAGTGATATAAATCCCTAACATAATTTCTATCAAACTATTTTTTTAAAGTTGTCATCAATAGTTAGACCCCCGTCTCTATTGGTGTTTCCGATCCTTTCAATATGTATAGAACAACACCACACAAACCCAGTCAGAAACACATGACTTAATTGACCGCCTATTCTGAACTCCTAGCACAAACACTGTTGAACAGAACACCCTCTGTTCAACTTACAATACTAAAATTTCACACCGAAAGAACCGTGAATGAATTATAAAATAATATTCAGCTTAGCAAGCTTGTTCACGTATTGAGTATATATAGAGAGAGAAAGCTTCGTCTTTTGTCTTATGATTCCAGCAATTCGTCTGTACTTAGGCAGCTAATTATACTTGAAAAGTACCAACGGTCGAATCCTCCTTTTGGACACATGTCCTCTTTCCGTTGGATGTACTATCCATGAGGTACTAGGTAGTACAACAGACGTACGTGGCAGTTGTTCATTTGTGGCGTACGTGGTAGTTGTTCATTTATTAAGCTCTACTTCCATCTGTCTAGAGAACCATCTGCTTTGCTTAGACGCCATCTACTCTGCTTAGATGCCATATGTTCATCTAAGACGTCCATCTGCTCATCTGATCATCTTAGACACCATTTGCTCATCTTGGACGTCCATCTTCTTAGACGCCTCATCTTGGACGTTCATCTGATTTTCTTAGACGCCATCTACTCTTCTTAGATTCCATATGTTCATCTGAGACGTCCATCTGCTCATCTTAGATGCCCCTATCTAACAGCCTTTAGACGCCCTCGTCTAACTACGTGTTGACTTTGAGACGTCTTCTCACGCGCGTTGACTTTGAGTTGTGCCTGCAAATTAATAAAACTATAATTATTAATTTTGCGATTGGTAAAACTACGCGTTGACTTTGAGACGTATGTGTGACAAGTAAGCATACTTACCACTACACCACTTAAGATATTGATATCTAAATATATATTTATATATTTTTTATGACTAGCAATTATTGAACTTAGTTTTATCCATTTATTATCAAAAACCATTTCATCAATCATCGAAATCAAAATTGTTAAATTATTTTAAATCAATTAAAAATCTTAACCCAACATATTCCATTGATGAAGAAATAGATTCTCTAAAAAATACAATGAAGAAGACCAATAAATACAACAAGGAAGGTGTTTGTGTAACAAGAAAAATTAACTATAGATTTTAAGATATAATTCTTGTTTTACATCTTGTAATGAATAAATTCTCTAAATGGTTATCTTCTTGTGTCATTTTGCCAATGTTATTATATTGTTCTATTTTATGAACAAAAATACCTTGTGGAGTTGATTTGCTGTTTCTGGTTGCATCTAGGAAGACCATGAACTTACAAATGAACAAAGCATGTTATACTTAAAACAACTTCATTTCTTACTACTTATATTTATTAATTCATTTTTTTCATCATATCTTACAACCTTCTTACAATCTATACTTAATGCATTCTTTCATCATATCTTACAACACTAACATGTCATTTTCTATGAAACTCAATCCTCCTACATATATCTTTCGCCATATAAGCAAACATTTGATTTAGATTTGTAGTTTCTATTTGAAGAAAACTTGAAACAAATAGTTTTTCGACACATACATTATATAAGACTACAATCTTCATTATGTTTTTTTTTTAAATTTACTAATTACCCATCAAAACAACCATATTTTCTCTTTTGAATTGTTTTATATTTTTGAATTTCTTCTTTTTCAGTATACATATCATATAAATATTAATTTCTTGAATTCGAATTATTTTGATTTTTTTTTTCAATAGGTGTTAATAACGAATAAAAAGGGCTGTTATCAAGAATTAATATTTCAAACTTAGACCTTCGACATGTTTGATCTTGGTTAAGAATGACAATTATAATTTGCACCTTCTTTATGTCGATCCATTTTTTCCTGATATATTTGTATTTCCGTCAGATAAGTATATAACATCACTAATATATTTATTTATTATTCATATTTTATAAGAGTTTTAAACTTATATTTTTATAATAATATGAATTTTTAATATATTACATTATATATTATATAAAAACATAATTTTATTATATAAAATTTTGATTTGTTAGAAAATATGGTAAAACAAGCATGCGCGGAAAATTTTTCAAAACCGAACAAGACATATATGGTAGTAAAAACTATTCTAATAAAGCATAATGAGAATGGTAAGTCCCCGCCCTCAAATCGTCATATTATCATCCCTAGGGCTTGTTCACTTGAATGTATCGAGGTAATTCATGTTTTTTTTTTTCAAGTTCAACAATACTCACAATATTTCGTGCCATTTCGATGGTATCTTTTGTTCCCTTTTCAGTTCAAATATATAATTAAATATATTGTGCAAATTCATAGGTTGTTTTAAAATTTATTTCAAAAAATTCTCAATCTTAACATTTTAGTTTCTATGAACTTCCAAAAATCCACATACACACAAGACTCATGAGGTGGTTAAGCCAAATATTCATGTAATCTTATCAATTATCTTATACCTATTTGAAAAAATAAAAAATAGACATAAAACAAAATTGTTAAAATTAAGAGTTTTATTGAAAATTGTTGGTTATTTAGATCGAAAATTACTTTTAAATCGTAAAAGCTTAATTTAAAATAATATTTGTTATAAATTATTGTTATTTATATATAATTAAGAATATAATTAAAATAAATAAGAATTAAATTATAAAAAATATTATAGTTACACAATCAATTAAAATAATTAATTTATTTTTATTAAAATATTTGTTAAGATTTTATAAATATAAACTCACTTTTTTTTTATAAAATTTTATTAAATCAAACAATTAAAATAATTTATAAATTCAAAAACTCCTAATATTTGACATAGTTTTATTTTGTACTTATTTACTAATAAAATATTACATTATGTTTAACATTAAATATATAACCATGTCGACTAAAAAAATAAAACAACTTGATATGTTGAATCACAAATATCAAATTAATTCTCACAATCATAACATCTATTAATCTTCAAAGTATCAAAAGCACATTCTTCCACAATAGATATGATCCTTAACCACCTCTATGATACATGTTTTATCTTTAAAGACTAATGATCAGATCATGACGTTTTACTGAGTTCTTCCGTGAGAATCCCAAGATTGACAATCAATGTATCACTACTTAGCCTAGTCTTCAATCGGCTAAACCATATGCCTTCAACATAGCTATTGATTAGTTCTTCATTTTCACGCATATTTGAAACCAAAACTTGTTCTTCAAAAGGTGGTGCTTGTTTTTGAGTTCCAGATTTCTGACTTGATATTTGTTGCATTTGCTTCTTGTAACCTATATAGATCTTTTATTGCTTTAGAATAAAATCAAAGAAAAGAGAGTCTTATAATATATATACAAAAATATAAAGAATTGAAAACAAAATAGTAAATCTTCGTATCTTTTGAAGAACTAGCTAACCAAGAAATCGTGCAAAGTTTTGGTTTCAAAATAACGTAAAAATGCAAACTAATCAATGCCATTGATGAAGGAAGCGAGACTAATTAACTATTCAAAGATTATGCTTAATGGCAATGAACTGATGGTCCATCTAGGATTCTTACCGAAAAACTTTCTACAAACCACATGATTTAATATGTAGACATCGAAGAGGATGAAATGAATGGGAGTTAAACTCCTAGACTATGAGATCAAAAATAAAATGAAAAAGAAACTGAAGAAGAACTTTCGATAGAAAAATACTGCCAATAATAAAACGATGCGACTACGGTAAGAAATGAGGGAATTGGGTGAGGGCGGCGCCCCCAACCTTAGGGTTATCTAGCATTATGTTCTTTATGCATTTATTTATAGACGAAATTTTGATAATTTTAGAAAGATATTTGTGTGACGCCCTAAAAAAAATATATGTAATATGAATTAAGCCCATTTGTGACCGTATTTTAGAAAATAAGTCCATATATATATATATATATATATACGAGGAGTGATAGAGAGGGAGAATTTGGTGAGGGAATGACTTGGCATCACCTTCATTGGTTTGGAAAATGTAAAAGTGGGAGGAAAGAGAGAAAAGAGAGAAATTATTTGATTTTTTAACGAATAAGATTATGCCAAATCATTCCCTCACCAAATTTCCTCATTTAATCATTTATATATATATATATATATATATATATATATATATATATATATATATATATATATATATATATCTTAAAATAAAATTGGGAGACAAGTTCATCATACTCTGAATATGGGCATATATACGGGTTATCGGGTTACTAAGCCAATTGCAGCAACTTCTTTTCCCGTCGATGACAGTTACGAATTTTATGTGTTTTGACCATTGCTTGTGTTAGGATTTATGTACGATTTCCTCGCATTTAACAATTGCTTAACATTTCTATAAACAGTGTGAAGATTCTTTACAAAAATTCTATGCATACTTCAATTTAAGCTTCTTCAACATTTTTGAGATGCATAATATTATAATAGTCACAACGGTTATATATATATATATATATATATATATATATATATATATATTTCTCGTATTGGCTATATATGTCTTCAGGAAAGTCTATCATTTATAAGAAGTTGGTCATTCTCATAAATCATTATAAAAAAAAGTTTATGAATGTATTAATAAAAAAATATTAATATTATCTATATATATATATATATATATAATGATGCTTAAATTTTAAAGTGTCCGGATTGTTGGGTCGAGAGCTGTGGTTAATTTGGATATATATGTAAGAGTAAATGGAAACTTGAGTCGGATTGTGGGTTGACCCGTCCATAAACTTAAAACGGTTAAAAATAAAATTAAAAATGCTATTTATATGTTTCGAACTTGCAACCTAACAAAAGAAGTACAACCCTTTAATCAACTAGGCTAACAACACTTTATATTTAAGATTTAATACAAAATTTGATGAACGCGAGACATTTTAACAATAAAAGTTCAAATTTTTAACTAACTAATCTATATATATAATGATGTTTAATTTTTAAAGTGTCCGGATTGCCGGCTTGAGAACTGTGGTTAATTTGGATATATATGTGAAAGTAAATGAATACTTTGGTCGAAATGTGGGTTAACCCGCCCATAAAATTAAAAATGATATTTGTATGTTTGAACTTACAACCTAACAAAATAAGTACAACCTTTTATCAAGTGTGATTGAGATGTGGTTTGCCGAGGGATAATAGACTGATATCATTTGAAAGGGTTAAACAAATATGAATTAAATATTTGATTGACCAAAATGTGATGTCCCGATTCTAATTATTAAAAAAATACGAATCAAATTTTTAATTGACAAAGTGAAAGTGTAAAGTCACAAGGTGAGAGATTTATTCGGAAAAAAATATGTGAGAAAATAAGTTGTTTTACCGAAGTGAATAAAATGTGGAATGAGAACGGTTATATTTTTTATTTTAATATATTATTCGTGATTTATTAAGAATTTTAAACATTGAATAGATATTATTATAATTTTGTAATTTATTTTGTTTTTATTCTTATACGGTGCATCGCACGAAAATTTTGCTAGTTTATATAAAATCAAGCATCCCTCAAATTATTTAATAAATTAAAAAAAATAAAAACGGAAATTAATTATGCGTTATCATATATAGTATATATATATATATTATTATTTATATATATATATATATATGATAAAGAAAAAATTAAAAGTAATTAATTAGAAGAGAATATATATATATATATATATATTTTCTATCATAATTACATATTTATAATTACTAATTTATTTTTTCTAATTAGTTTTTATTTTATTTTATCTCTCATATAAATATATTCTTTTTCTTCCTTAATTTTATATAAATATATATATTTTTAACACAAATTATAAAAAAAAATATATTATCTTATTAATAAATAAATATTGATTTTATATTATTTTTATATATAAATATTTATAATATACCTAATGAAGAAAAATAATATATATATATATATATATGAAAGATAAAATAATAAAAATATTAATTAGGAAAGAGAAATTAATAATTATGAAAGGAGAGATAAATTAATAATTATTATAAGAGAGAATTTAAGTATTATTATTATTATTATGTATATTATAAATATTTATACATAAAAATTATATAAAAGACATAGATGTTGCAAACTTGCATTATGCTATTTTTTTATATAATGATATATAAAAAAACTGTAATTAAGAAAAATTATTGAGGTAAAAATCTTTTACCATTTGATTTACAAAATTGTCACAAATATTTAACCTTTTTAATCTCGCCAAATTTACTAACTATTCTAAAAAAGTCTTTATAGAAATTTTAAAACCAAAACACTCAAAAAAATATGAAAATCATGAGCCATATTAGAGCAATATATAAGTTATAAATATTTGCATGATTCTTCACTAAGGTAACGAAGATTAAAAACGTTGACTTATATTATAGGAGGAAAAATTATTGTAATCTCGTTAAATACGTTAAATCAAGTGACATATTAAAATGTAATCAAACACATGAAATTGATAATCTTTTAATGTTTTGTAATCTTCATACAATCATACCTCATAATAATGATAAATCAATAGAAAAGAAAAATGAATGATCTTAAATTTTACCATTTTAGTAATGTATTCAAGATTTACAGATGTGAATCGAATGAGTTCATTACAAAAAATATTTTATTGTCATCATATATTTCTCACTCCTTATAAATTACAATTTAGTACAACACCTTATATTAACACCTTATATTGTAGGAAAAACAATATATTTATATTATATAATTTTAGACCCATGGGACGATAATAATTTTGTCTAATTCAAGCTATTTTATAAATAAACTGAAGAAGAAAACCAAATAAAGATAATTTGATCCAAATTTTTTTTTTTTAATGATTTTACTAAGCAAAAACACATTTTATCAAATTCTTATATACAACCACTATTATCATTCTAGTCTTATATCACCATATCTCCTTTAATTTTTTATCCCCATATATATACCACCACCCATGACTATTGTTATATACCAACAATAATGATCATTGTCATTTTAGTCTTATACTAAGAAATTTTAATATCATATATATACCACCACCATTTTTAAATTCGCATTAGGAGAGATTCGAACTCATGGTATCATATATGGAATGTGAACCCCGTATATATACCACCACCAATAACCATTATCATTTTAGTCTTATATCAAGATATTTTAATCTCATATATATATACTACCACCATTTTCAAATTCGTATTAGGAGAGATTCAAACTCATGGTCTTATATATGAAATGTAAACACTTTGATCGCTAGACCAATAATGATTGTTGATTTCAATTTAAAAGATTATATATATATATATATATATTTTAGTTATGTCTTAACCATTTGTTTTGAATATATGGTTATATATATAATATATAATTATATAAATTATAAAATAATTAATATAAATTATAAAATAATTAATAAAAATATAAAATAAAGAAATATTAATAATAATAAACAATCTTTAATAAATATGAAATGTATTTTATATATATATATATATATAAAAGAGGAGAGAAAATAAAATAAAATTATATAAAAAATAAATTAATTATGAGAGAAAAAAGATAAGAGAAAATAAAAAAAAATAAAAAATTAGGAAAGAAAATTAATATATAAATGATGAGTGATAACATATAAAATAAATTAATTATTAGAAATACAAAATTAATTAAATATATATATATATATATATATATATATATTGAGAAAAAAATACAAACGGAAATTAATAAAAAAATATATTATATATATACGAGAGATAAATGTATATTAAGCGTTATCATATATATATATTATATATTTTACATGAGTTTCTCTTTCCTATCATAATTACATATTTATAATTACTAATTTTTTTTATCATAATTATTAATTTATGTTTTAGTCTTTATTTTATTTTATTTCTCATATAAATATTTTTTTCCCTTAATTTTATATAAATATATTTTTTTAACACAAATTATATAAAATATATATTATCTTATTAATAAATAAATATTAATTTTTATATATAAATATTTATAATATACAAAGAAAAAAATATATACATGAATGAAAGATAAAATAATAAAAATATTAATTAGAAAAAAATGAGTAATTATAAAAGGAAAGGTAAATTAATAAATATGGAAGGAGAGATAAATTAGTAATTATTATAAGAGAGAATTTAATTATTATTATTATTATTAAAAATATTTATAAATAAAAATAATATAAAAATAATTATTTTTTATTAATAAGATAATATATATTTTATATAATTTGTGTTAAAAAAATATATTTATATAAAATTAAGGAAGAAAAAGGATATATATTTATATTAGAGAATAAAATAAAAAAACTAAATTGAAACGATAAATTAATGATAGGAAAGATAAATTAGTAATTATGGAGGGAAATTTGATGAAATGGTCCTCATAAGTGCCTTAATTCCAAAAAAGGTCTTTGCAAAATGGGTCTTTTTGCACTGCGAAAAGTTTGAAATACCCTCGCGCGCCTGATTTACCGCTCATTTACGAGAAATTTCATTAACGCGTTTTAGATGAAAATGCGTGAATGAAATTTCTCGCATTTGATATTTTAGAAGTTATCATATTCTGTTTTCATATATTTTACACAATTCTCGTATATACGACTGAATAGACTACGAAAGAAGACAACTAGGGTTTCATATCGATCTACAATAGACTACGAAATAAGACGATTGAAGAATCTCTACAACTGCGATTCTACAAGGAATAGAAAGAGATAAATGAAACTCGTGGTAGGAATAGTGGTTTCAAACAAGATGCAAAAATCAGTAATGGTGGCGTTCGACATGCTCTTTCATCACAAACTCTACAATCGTTACATCAAGAGCACCTCTAAATTCATGGCTCGCGACAAGCAGAATCAGTGTAACATATATGTTCTTCAGTTAAGAACTATATATTTATTATTTTCTTTTATAGTTTTCCAAACTTGAAGATGTCAAGGCGACTGTAACTTTGAATGGGCAGTTAGAGATTGTCGGTAGGGTTATCAAGGTAAGCATCTACTAATAGGTAATGGATTATCTAAATATATATTTTGTTGTTTTTAGAGCTAACATCTCAGTATTTAATCCAAGTTTCATCAGTTACTGATCATGTTGGGGTGCAAGACTCAGGTGTCAAAGCAGCTGATTTTGATGATGACGATGGTGGTGGTCTGGTGAGTTATGAAAGTGGTGGTAATTTATAGAAAATTGAAGTTACTATTACCAACTCATGCATAAGCTTGATAGGAGTGGCACCGCAACAAGGTTTGTCTCTCTGTTTTTGTTGTATTCTGAAACATATTGTCTTGTTAAAAGAAGTTAATGTTGATTTCCATTGTGAAAATCTACATTTGTTATGTTTGCAAAAAATTATAATGATCTTGAAAATATTCTGATCACAATCTCTTTCAATTCTTGGTGTACCAGCGCTAAATGGAGTAGCTTCAGGTCAACATGGTGGTCAACATGTTGTTATCTTACCCTTACCTATGAATGGACATGCTGCCATTTATGCTGCACTTCTTTCAACAATTGTGGTGTCGGAGCCTATTGGAATGCTCAGTGAATGTCTCCTCTTGAAGAATATTTTTGATCCGACCATGGAGGTATTTTTTTTTTCAAATCACTTTTTTGTTCTGTTTTGAGACTTGATTTTACAACTATGTTGCAGATGGACCCAAAGTATGATTTGGAAATCAAAGATGATGTTGAGGCAGAATGTTCCAAATATGGTCCAATTCTACATATTTATGTTGACAAGTATGTTTATTGATGCATTTGATATCGGAAAAGAATATGCAGGAGTATTATTGAATTTATTTTACTTTAAAACTTATTTGATGATCCCCAATTCACTGAATACATGAATAGTGTTGGTTATGTATTTCTTCGATTAGAAACCATTCAAGCTTCTGCAGCTGCTCAAGAAGCAATGCATAAGAGGTGGTTTGCACGCAAGATGATCTCAGTACTATTTTTGGTAAGCCTATTTTTTTATTATGTTTTTATTGGTAATTTATTTAATCCTGCCAAGATAGTGTATGCCAAGTTGTTGTTGTTGTTGACATTAATTTCAGATGAAAGCCATTGAAAAACTTGTCAAGGGGGGAAATAAATTGACTTAGACGAACTTCAAGCAAGAGCAAATCAAGCTCAGATTCAGAAGGTATTATTTATCTATTTTGTGCGTCTGTTTCATGCTTTATTAAAAGACTCGAGAAAGAGGAGGAAGATGACTAATTGCTCTTTCTTTCTCAATATTACAAAATATCTAGACTCGAACTAAGGATATCCTCTATAGCTGATGCCTTGTGAACCACGAACTAACTTATATAGAAATTTGAAGGCTCTATTCATTCAAAATTTTCCTTGATTTTAATGCAGTGTAAGAATTTATTGTATCTATCTCAATTTATTTTTTACTTTACAAAGGAAAAGTTTATATTAGTATATTCTGAAATTTATACAGTATTGGTACTCTTCAAAAATTTATTTGCATAGAAAAAGATCTTTAAAACAAAATAATATGGTCTAAAAATCCTTCCAACTGATAAATATACAAAGATGCAAATACAACGGTAGAGTAATAATATGGAAAGAAGGCAATCAGAACGAGTGTGCTCAGGCACATGTATTCACAGACCATAAATCATTTGTGAACTCAATTGCTTGGGCTCCTCATGAATTCGGGTTGTGTCTGGTTTGAGATCTTCAGATGGAAACATCTTAATTTTCACTTCTAGATCCGACGGTGATTGGGATAATTCCATGATAGAGCATGCTCATCCTGTAGGAGTAACATCAGTTTCTTGCGCCCCTTTTGTTCAGAAGCTGGTGTCTGGTGGATGTGATAATACTATGAAAGTATAGAAGTTGACATCATCTGGATTATGGTTTTGATATGGACTAGTGTGGGGAAGGAAGTGTAAATGTAATTATAAAATCAAGTACATGTAACCCAATACAAATAATGTCCTAAAAGACATAAGGTCTTATAATTGAAAACACAATTGAATTGTGGATAAATGCAATATTAAAGAACATATTGAAGAAATGTACATGCTTCATAATTTATTTCATTTTTCAGAACATTTTTAGCTATACACTCAAACGCAATTTCAACATTCAAGCTATCTTTTGCAGAAGTCTCAAAATAAGGTATGTTACCCTTAGAAGCGAACCATGCCCTTGCTTTCTTGCCTAAAACCTGAAATTCAGAGAGCAATATGTATACAATGATCAGTAGCCAAAATAAGTCAGGATATATTTTAAGTTATTTTCTGATGTCAAAAAATGACTCAAACATATCACCCTGTTGTTGCCACCATCAACATCTAGTAACAAGTCTAGTAACAACAAAATTTTCTGGAATTAAAGTCCTATTATTTCTATAAGCAATACTATCTTTTCCTATCAATTCAATCCTATCATTTCTATTATGAATATGCATATCGTTACAGTATGAATCCCCAATAGAACTATTCTCATATAATTCATCAGCATGTGGAAAAGAACTCATACCCGATGATGTATTTGGCATAGAATTAATAGGCGCATCTTCTCCATTGTTTAGGACTTCATCCATGATTTCTGGCTTCTGCTTCCTGGGATTGGTAAGAGATCTGCGAGTTCGTCTATCAGACCTAGCCTTGCTGCTTGTCGACGGCCCCTTTAGCACCTTCTTAGATCATCAGGGCAGACTTGAAGGACGCCCCTTGCCCGAGTAACTACACTGGACGGGCACGTACCAATCATTGGAAAGATCAAGCGCAAACTGCTTAATCTTCAAAGGAGCCACAAAGGTTGGAATTCTGCAGCAAAGGGTGGGCGCAAACAGCACGATTGGAAACCAATCGCACCGGAACAAGGGCTTAAAGATAATTGCTCAAACAAGAAAGGGTTTAAGCAATTTTGGAACGGTCTGTAGCTACGAAAGCTTCCTCCAGACCGAACACTCGATTCAAACAGCGAGAAAGAAGTTCAATGGAGACCTACCTGCGCCTCGTGATGTGGTTTGATATCTCAACCGAGTTCTGAACTAACATGTAAACGAAAAGTGAGAAGAGGAGGGCGACTGACGCCGATTCGATGTCAAGTCTCTGCAAAAGGGGGTTTGACGAAATGCTCCGGTCAACGGTAAGAGAAGATGACCGCGACCGTTCCTTGCACAACAGAACACGTTCCAGAGGGCGCACGACAACCGATCGAAGGTGCTGGAGGATGGCGGCAGACTTCCGATGTAGAAGCGCGGTCGCGGCGATAATCCGTGTCGTTTGTGTTGTTCGTGCCGATCGTGCCGATCATGCCAATTGTACCGATTGTGCCGATCATGCCGACAACGACCTAAATATCATATTCAAAAACTATAATCGCGATTTCTCCCGATTCCTCCGTTCAAATTGAAATTCCTTCGGTCAGATTATAGGGGAGAAAGAGACGCACCTGCTAGAGAAATTTGAGATCATTCCGATGTCAGAAGCTCTAGCGCACAATTAGTGTTTTTGATCCAAGTCAAAAAGTGATCTAGCACAAGCCTCCAAACAAAAACTGAGCGGAAAAACTGAATTAGGTAACTTTCGGTTTTTCTTCAAAGGGAAAAACTGAAGGTATTGCAATTAAATTTCGGTTTTTCTTCAAAGTTAATTGCAAAACTTTGAAGAAAAACCGAAAGTTAATTGCAAAATTTTCGGTTTTTCTCTCGGGTATCTAAACCGAAAACTTTACAATATCTCTCGGTAAATACCCAATTGTTTTTAACGAAAGAGTCAATACCGAGGAATGGCGAGAGTCACCTAAACTTTCGGTATTGAGTCTATACCGAAAGATATAGGTTCAAAACCGAGAGTTTTTACTCTCGTTTTTTACCCCCTTTTCACCAGTGATATATGTTTCATATATATCTCATAACCATTGTCTGTTTTGGTGTATGAGTAATTGAAGTTACTGTTTGAACTCAACGTTCGATCAATGGAAAATAGGATACTGGAAAGTTTGTAATATATTGGTAGGACTTTGATTTGATATTAGCTATTTCCATTACTTTAGATCCACAATATAAGTTTCAATTTGTGGAGTTTTGTTTTAAGAAATGTTACCCAGACAATAATTCTATTAATACCAGTAAGGTTCAAAACTAATTGATAACTCTTTTTAATGAGTGTGAAGATAAGTCTTCTGGTGCGTCTTCTTCATCCAAAGGGGGTCTTTCTGAAAAAAGGTTCATCGTTACATCATAATGTGGCACGTGGGTTGTTCACGGTAAAAATATATTATTTTTTAAAGGAATTGTTTTAGTTCTCTATTTATACCTTATTCGAATGATTAATATATTTACTGTTAACTTAATATAGGAGTTTGATTCTTTTGAGAGTGACATACTTGAAGTGAAATCAAAAGACGCAATTGGATAAGTACCAAGAGGAACTAAGGGTTGATAGGATCTCCAATATTGAAATATTGAAGTTTTGGAAAGCTGAGCAATATCGATATCCACAGATTGTTGTTATGGATCGTGATGTGCTTGGCCTTCCGATATCCACAGTAGCATCGGAGTCCGCATTTAGTATTGGAGGGAGAGTATTGGATCAATATCGAAGTAGTCTTAAACCAAATACCGTAGAGGTACTTATTTGCAATTGAGATTGGATTTACAATTTAAAAGGTTAGTTGATTCATTTATGTGTAATTCGTGTTTTTATATGAACTTATGTTTATAAGATTAAATTTTAGAATCTAGTGAAGTGAGAATTGGAAAATTTATTGAGGATATTACAAGAGTAAGCATTGATCAAGACACGTCTTCACTTGAAAATGCAAATAATGTTGGTAAGTTAAAATAGTTTTAGCCTTTTAGGATAGTTTTCAAATAAATTTAATTTTAAATGTGAATATTTGTTAGGAAATGTTTCTACCAACTAGTGGGATGAGAATGTGATATTACAAGTTACAACTTACAAGATGAAAATATCATATTTGAGACAACTCGATCGAGCTGGATGTAATACATTTCTTTGTGTAATGTTTCTTGTTATAACATTGATGCTTATTTTTGTTATGTACTTATGTGGAGACGGGAGAGCATTGTTTGTGTTAATGGGTGAATTTTTGTTAACGTGTATTTACGAGTCCGTGTACATGAATTTAAAGAAATTTTGTGTTTTTTGTGTCGAATCGTGTCGTGTATACATTGACCCAAAATTAGTTTCGTGTATAACGGGTCGTGTTGTGTCGACCCATTAATAAATAGTTTTTGTTTGGTTTAAAAGGGTAGACACAATAAGTTTAATGGGTCGTGTATGGGTTGACCTATAATGGGTCGTGTACGATGAAGTACACGATACTAAACACGAGCCGTTACCCGAATTGCCACCCTAATTTGGATGGTATATTTTGTTCCCTTATCAGTTCAATGATATAATTAAATATATGGTGCAAATTCATAGGTTGTTTTGAAATTTATTCCAATAAATTCTAAATCTTAACATTTTAGTTTATATGAACTCCCAACATTTAGATCCACATACACACAAGACTCTGAAGTTGTTAAGCCAAAGATTCATGTAATCTTATCAGTTATCTTATACCTTATTTGAAAAAAAAAAAATAGACATGAAACAAAATTGTTAAAATTAAGAGTTGATTAAAAATGGTTGGTTATTCGAATAAAAAATATACTTTTAAATTGTAAAAGCTTAATTTAAAATAATATTTGTTATAAATTATTGTTATTTATATATAATTAATAATAGAATTAAAATAAATAAGAATTAAATTATAAAAAATATTATAGTTACACAATCAATTAAAACAATTAATTTTATATTATTAAATTATTTGTTAAGAATTTATAAATATAAACTCACTTTATTTTTATAAAATTTTATTAAATCAAATAATTAAAATAATTTATAAATTCAGAAGCTCATAATATTTGACATAGTTTTATGTTGTATTTATTTACCAATAAAATATTGCATATGTTTAACATTAAATATATAACAATGTCAACTAAAAAATATAAATGCAACTTTATAGGTTCATCACAAATATTAAAATAATTCTCAAAATAATAACATGTATTAATCTTCAAAGTATTAAAAGCACAATCTTCTACAATAGATATGATCTTTAACCACCCTATCATATATGTTCTATCTTTAAAGACTTATGATCAAATCATGACGTTTTACTGAATTCTTCCGTGAGAATCCCAAGATTGACGATAAATGCATCACCACTTAGCCTAGTCTTCAATCAGTCAAACCATCTGCCTTCAACATAGCTATAGAATAGTTCTGCATTTTCACGCTGTTTTAAAACCAAGACTTTGCTCGGTTTCCTCGTGAGCAAATTCAAGTTCTTCTAAAAGTGGTGCTTGTTTTTGAGTTTCAGATTTCTGACTTGATATTGGTTGCCATTTCTTCTTGTAATCTACATAGATCTTTTGTTGTTTTAGAATAAAATCTAAGGAAAGAGAGTTTTATAATATATACAAAATACAAAGAATTCAAAACAAAATAGTAAATCATCGTACCTTTTGAAGAACTAGCTAACGAAGAAATCGAGCAAAATCCTGGTTTCAGAACAACGTAAATATGCAAGCTAATCAATGTCATTGATGAAGGAAGCGAGACTAATTAACTAATCAAAGATTAGGCTAGATGGCGATGAAATAATGGTCCATCTAGGAATCTCACCGAAGAACTTCTACAAACCACATGATTTAATATGTAGTCATAGAAGAATCCTCTTCGATGAGATGAATGAAAAATAAACTCCTAGACTATGAGATAAAAAATAAAATGAAAAGAAACCGAAGAAGAAGTACTTTCTAGAGAAAAAAATGCCTACAAGAAAACGATGCGACTACTGTGAGAAATGAGGGATTAGTGTGAGGGCGGCGCCCCCAACATTAGGGTAATTTTAGCATTATGTTCCTTATGCATTTATTTATAGATGAAATTTTGATAACAACTAAAATGATATTTGTGTGACGCCCTAAAAATATATATGTTATATGAATTAAGCCCATTTGTGCCCATGTTTTAGGAATTAAGCCCATTATTATTATTATTATTATTATTATTATTATTATTATTATATATATTAAAATACAATTGGGAGACAAGTACATGAGACATTGAAAATGGGCCCATACACGGGTTATCAGGTTACTAAGTCGATTGCAGCAACTATTTTTCCCCATCAATGAAAGTCCGAATTTTATGTGTTTTGACCATTGCTCGTGTTAGGATTTATGTAAAATTTTCTCCTCGCATTTAACAATTGCTTAACATTTCTATAAACAGTTTGAATATTTTTTACAAAAATCTATGCATACTTCATTTAAGCTTCTTCAAAATTGGTTTCATATTTTGGAATTTTCTAGATGGAATCTATTGATTGAAATGTTTACAATCAAGGAAGTATTATACAATCAAGGAACTATCTCCAATATTAAAAAAGACAATTAAAAGAAATATTTTCTTTTCTTTAACTATAATTCAGTTTATGGTTTTAGATTTTGAAATAATTTGTTGGTTTTGTGTTAGAGTGAGTATAATATTTCAATGTAAATGTAAGATTGATTTCAAAATTGATTCTAATTTGTAATTTGTGTTAGGAAAGTTCTAAATGCATTATTTAAGTTGATTTGAATATTTGATAATGCATTTGGTTAAAATTTACTTGAATTGAATATTTTATTTTCGATAAAATACAATATGTAGGTTTTATGATAGATAATGATTAAATCATCAAAAAAATCTTAAAATTTGTAATTTGAATTTCATATATCATCTAGATTCAATTGATTTCAAAATTTGTCAAATTCTATTTTTTATGTGTCATTTAGGATTGTGTAAATTCAGCAGCACAAGAACAAAATCTAAACAGATTGAAACTCAATTTGAGGTAAATGCAAATTGCTAAAAAATAATTTTAATTTGTCCATTGTTCATTGTGAATAATAATTTTCTATAATTAATAAGTATAAACTTGGTGGCTAAAGTTAAATGTATAAAACATTTGCAAACATTGTGAGTTTTATTATTCAATATAAAATTTGTAATAAATATTATAATGATGAAGAGATTATTCACTAGAAATACAATGAGAAAGACCAATAAATACAATGAAGAAGGTGTTTGTCTAATAAGAAAAAATTAGCTAAAAGAATTTAAAATATAATGATTGTTTTACTACTTGTAATAAATAATTCTCTAAATGGTTATCATTTTATGGCATCTTGCCAATGTTATTATATTGTTCTATTTTATAAACATAAGTTGATTTGTTGTTTCTTGTTGCATCTTGAAGGACCACAAATGAACAAAAACAGGTTATACTTAATTAGAACAACTTCATTTTACAACTTATATTTACTTAATGCATTCTCCTATATTTTCAGCCTTATGTTTATACAACATTTCGGGAAATTTTGATATGGCTAGTAGATTTTTTTTTGGTATTTGAAAATACAGATTCACAATAGTTTTAGATAAATACATTATATAAGGCTAAAATCTTGATCAATATCTTTTTCGTAAATTTACTGATTACTCTCCAAACAATCACTTTTTATCTTTTGGATTGTTTTCTCTCTTTGAATTTCTTCTTTTTTAGTGTGCCTAATGTATAGAGATTAATTTCATGAGATTCGGCCATTTTGGATTATATTTTTTTTCATTAGTTGTTTAAAATGGAAGAATGGCTGCTATCATGAATTAATCTTTCAAAATCGAAGTTTGAACACGTTTGGTCCCTGACAATTATAATTCGCATAACATTTTTTATCTTAAGTATCATGTTTATGACAATATTTATCTTGTTTGACCGGTATTTGACCGGAGATGATGATAGTATTTATATCCCCACTTCGAACAATATATAACATTACTAATATATTCATTTATTATTCATACTAGTTGGATTCCCGTGCGATGCAAATAGATAAAAATATAAACAGAAAAATTAAATAAAAAAATATATAAAAAAATAATTTCAATAAAAAAATATAATAATTTAAAAATATGTATTCAATGTTTTAAATTTTTTAATAAATCAAGAATAATATATTAAAATAAAAAAATAAAACACTTTCATTTCAAATTTTATTCACTTCGATAAACAACTCATTTTATCACATATCTCCTCACATATTTTTTTTCCAATGGATTTCTTATCTCTTGACCTTACACTTTTCATTTTGGTAAAATAAAAAATCTCAAAACATTACCAATCTCTTTTTTACCCTCACTTTAGCTCATCAATCCTTAATTGACCTTTCATCTCGTGACTTTAAACCACTTCGACTAACCAATCATCTCATTCCACATTTATCTACCAATTCAAATCAAACTTCTCATCTCGTGACATTGACTTTCACTTCGGTCAAATAACTAATCTTCTCGCATATTTTAGCCACCAATATCAATTTCTTTCCCAATCGACCTCTCATATATTTATGTTACTTACACTTCTACTAATCAAAAATCATCTCATTTCACATTTATCCACCAATCAAAATAGACCTCTCATCTCTCGAAGACCTTACTTTCATATCATCAAACAACCCATCTTCTCACATATTTTATAATATGCAACCCGACATTTTTATCCTCACTTCGGCTAAGCATACATTTCATTCCACATTTATCCACCCAAATTGACCTTTCATCTTGTTACCTTACTTTCAATTTGGCTAATTAACCATCTTATTCCACATTTATCCACCAATTCACAATCGAACTCTCATCTCGAGACCTTAGTTTCACTTCGTCAAACAACCCATCTCCTAACATATTTTACAATATACTACTCGACATTCTTTATCCTCAATTCAACTAACCATCAATCTCATTCCACATTTATCATCCCCAATAATTGACCTCTCATTTGTGACCTTATACTTTCACTTCGATCAAATCAACCATCTCCAACATTACCAATCTCTTTTATGCTCACTTTGGTCATCAATCCCCAACCGAACTCTTATCTCGTGACCCATATCCTTACATATTTTATAATATACAACTTGACTTTTTTCTATCATCACTTCGGTGAACTAACCATCTCATTCCACATTTATCTACAGTCTAATTAATCTCTCATATTGTATTTAATTTCAATGAAATCAATCATTTCGAACATTACCAATCTCTTTTACCCTCACTTTGATCCACCAATCCTCAATCGACCTCTCATTGTGTGACAAAATCACTTTAACTAACTAGTCATCTCATTCCACATTTTATCCACAAATAATCAACCTCTCATTTTGAGACTTTACTTTCATTTCGGTCAAACAATCCATATCTTTACATATTTTACAATAAACAACCCGACTTACTTATCTTCATTTCGACTAACCAGTCATCTCATTCCGCTTTTATCCATCCTAATCGGACCTCTCATATCGTGACCTTAAACTTCACTTTGGTACATTACCAATCTCTTTTACCCTCATTTTGGCATACTCAATCTCCAATCGACCTCTCATTGTGTGGCATACTCACTTCCGACTAACCAAATATCTCATTCCACATTTTTATCCACCAATTTCAATTGATCTCGCATTTCGAGACTTTACTTTTACTTCGGTCAAAAAACTCACTCATCACTTCGACTAAACAACCATCTCACTCTATATTTGTATCCACCTCAATTGACCTCTAATCTTGTGACCTTATACTTTCACTTTTGTCAAATCAACAATCTCCAAACCATCTTATTCTATATCGTGAATGTCATTTACTTTGACTTCGGTCAAACAACTCACTTCTCAAATATTTTACAATAAACAACCCGACTTACTTATCATCACTTTGACTAACCAACCATCTCACTCTATATTTTTATTCACTTCAATTGATCTCTAATCTCGTGACGTGACCTTACATTTTCACTTCGGTCAAATCAACAAACTTCAAACCATCTCATTCCATATCGTGAATTCTATTTATCCAACCATTAATTTCATCGCATATTTTAATCAACATTCACAATCGACCTCTAATCTCGTGAATGTCATTTACCCTCCCACCAATTTCATCGCATATTTTATTCATCAACATCATTTCGCATCCAACCAACTCCTCACTTCGATAAACTAACGTTCTTATAGGATTTGAACCACGGTCTATATTATGTAAAATAAATACTTCAACCACTAGACTACTTAATATTGTTAATTTATATTTATATTTATAATATTGTGTATGCATATATAATTTATATGATTAACCATTAAAAAATATTTTTATTTATATATATAAATAATATTTGTATTTTTAAAATATTTAATAAATACTTATTATTTAATATATTTAAATTAAATTTTTATTTTTAAAATTTATTAATATTTTAAGTAAGGATATATATATATATATATACACACGCCGATCATAAGAAAGCGGGTCAAACAAGGGTTGGTCGAACTTTCGTTTCCTACATAAAAAGTAATCCAGGAGGGAGAGAAAATCTCTAGAGATTTTTGGCAATCCAGCAACAGAATTTTGAATTTCTTCTCCAAATACATGCATATTCTCATATTCAATTAAGAATTGTGTCGGAATCAAAATTGTCGACACATTCAACACAATCGGCACAATCGACACGATCGACACTTTCGTCACAGTTTCTCGGTCGCGCGATTCAGTTGATTTGATTGTCAATTATGTTGAGTTATGGAGCCTACACTTATAATAAACTCTACATTGTTAATTAGAGTTTATTGGGTTTTCTTTTTGGTTTTGGGCTTGGGCCTGACCAAAGTTATTTAGGTTTATTACCTGAATGTTTACCCTATAAATATGTGATTATTAAGGGTTTACATTGGATAGACAGAATTCTAGAGAGATAAAGTGTGAGGCAAAAACTCTGTATTCCTTCTTCTTCTTCATAGTAAATCTGGTGGTGGCTGAAGTGGATGTAGCTCAATTTGAGTGAACCACATAAATCTGTGTGTTCTTGTGTTATTCTTTCTTGTGTTTTTACAGATTGTTTTCAAACAGGTCAGATTTGGGAGATACAAATCCTAACAACTGGTATCAAAGCAGCTAGAATAGATCTGAGCATTGGAAATGATGGCAAGTGAGAACAGTATAGGACATGGGATTGGAAGATTTGATGGGACAGATTATGCCTTCTGGAGAATGCAGATTGAAGATTATCTCTATAGAAAGAAGCTTCATGTTCCTTTGAGTGAGAAACCAGAGAAGATGGATGAAGCTGAATGGAAACTCCTTGATAGACAGGTTTTGGGGGTTGTCCGATTGATGCTAGCCAAAACGGTTGCTCATAATGTAGCAAATGAGAAGACCACCATGGGTCTGATGAAAGCTCTTTCTAATATGTATGAGAAACTATCTGCTAACAATAAGGTACACTTAATGAAAATACTCTTTTACTTAAGAATGGTTGATGGTACTTCTGTCACTACTCATTTGAATGAATTCAATACAATTGTGAATCAATTGCAATCTGTTGAGATTGATTTTGGGGATGAAGTTAGTGCCCTGATTTTGTTAACATCTCTACCAAATAGTTGGGAACCTATGAGGCCAGCAATTAGTATTTCAGTTGGAAATGCTAAACTGAAATTTGTTGAAGTTAGAGATCGTATTCTTGTTGAAAAGGTTCGTAAAATTGATTCTGGTGAAACATTCAAAGGTTCTGCTCTGAATGTGGAAAACAGGGGAAGAGGTAATGATAAAACTTTCAACCGAGGTAAGAGAAGATCTATGTCAAGGAGCAGGAGGAGTCAGTCCAAGTCTGGGCGGACATTTGAGTGCTGGAATTGTGGTAAACAGGGTCATTTAAAGAGGAACTACAAAGCACCGAAGAAAAATGGTGATGATAAAAATGATGCAGCCAACGTTGTTACAGAATCTGTCACTAATGCGTTACTTCTATCTGTTGATAGTTCGATAGATTCATGGGTTTTGGACTCAGGAGCGTCTTTCCACACCACTGCCCACAAAGAATTAATGGAGAATTATATGGCTGGAAACTGTGGGAAAGTTTATCTCGCAGATGGTGAGCCACTAGATATTATTGGCATGAGGGACATCAAATTGAAAATGGCAAATGGTTCTGTTTGGAAGATTAATAAGGTGAGACACATTCTAGGTTTAATGCGCAATCTGATTTCTGTTACACAACTTTATGAAGAAGGTCATAATTTCAGTTGTGGAAATGGTGCATGGAAGGTGACTAAAGGAGCAATTGTTGTTACTCGAGGTCACAAAACTGGAACGTTATACACGACTTCAACTTACAAAGAAACAGTTGATGCTTTAATTGATGACTCGAAGAACAGTGAGCTATGGCATTGCAGGTTGGCCCATATGAGCGAAAAATGGATGAAAATTCTTTTGAAGAATGGACAGATTCCAGAACTGAAGTCTGTTGAACATCAGTTATGTGAAAACTGCATTCTTGGAAAACAGAAACGAGTGAGTTTCTTAAAACTTGGGAAGGAGCTCAAGAAAGAAAGACTAGAGTTGGTACACACTGATGTGTGGGGACCTGCACCTGTTTCTTCTATTGGCGGATCATACTACTATGTGACTTTTATAGATGATTCAACAAGAAAAGTATGGGTTTACTTTATGAAGCACAAGTCTGAAGTATTTGCTATTTTCAAGAAGTGGAAGGCTTTGGTTGAAAATGAAACAAATCAGAAAATTAAGTGCTTGAGATCCGACAACGGAGGTGAATATATCAATTCAGATTTCAAAGAGTATTGTGCTGAGAATGGGATCAGTATGGTAAAGACTGTTCCCCGAACGCCTCAAGATAATGGAGTAGCTGAAAGAATGAATCGAACATTGAATGAGCGTGCTAGAAGCATGAGATTGCATGCAGGGCTGCCTAAAACCTTCTAGGCAGAAGCTATTAATACTCTGCCTATTTGATAAATAGGGGACCCTCTGTTCCTCTTGAATTCAGAATTCCTGAAGAAGCTTGGAGCAATAAAAAGGTAAACCTTTCTTATTTGAAAGTGTTTGGTTGTTTATCATATGTTCATATTAATGAATGTGATAGGAGGAAAACTTGATCCAAAGTCTAATAAATGTTTTTTCATTGGTTATGGTGATATCGAGTTTGTTATCATTTCTGGGATAATCAAAATCGGAAGATCATTCGTAGCAGAAATGTTATCTTCAATGAACATGTTCTCTACAAATATTGTGTTGGGAAGACATCAGATAGTGATTCCAAGTTAAAAGAGACTAGTACAGTCGATTTGAGAGATTTTTCAGCTGAATATATACCGACTGTCGAAGAAGAACAATGTGTTGTTGAAGATGAAATCGTTGAGAACGTGGCCCCAGAGGTAAATCAGCAAACACCGGTTATACAGTTGAGAAGATCATCAAGGAATCGAAAACCAGTTGAGAGGTGGTCTCCATCTCTAAACTATATCTTGTTGACAGATAGAGGTGAACATGAATGTTATGAGGAAGCAATACAATCTGATGAATCGATTAAGTGGGAGTCTGCTATGAAAGATGAGATGGACTCTTTGATGTTGAATCAGACTTGGGAGCTCACTGAGCTACCAAAGGGAAAGAAAGCACTTCACAACAAATGGATCTTCAGGATTAAAGAAGAACATGATAAAACCATGAGGTACAAGGCAAGGTTGGTTGTGAAAGGATTTCAACAGAAAGAAGGTATTGACTACAATGAAATCTTCTCTCCAGTAGTTATATTGATGACAATTAGAACTATTTTGAGTTTGATTGTGAAAGAAGACCTTCATCTTCAACAAATGGATGTCAAAACTGCTTTTCTTCATGGTGATCTAGATGAAGAAATTTATATGCGACAACCAGAAGGATTTGAAATCAAAGGAAAAGATGAGCTTGTGTGTAAGCTTTAGAAGAGTCTGTATGGTTTGAAACAGACTCCAAGGCAATGGTACAAGAAGTTTGATAGCTTCATGAAAAGTAACAATTTTTTGAGGTGTGAAGCTGATCATTGCTGCTATATCAAGAGGTTTGATAAATCGTACATTATTCTTCTTCTCTACGTTGATGACATGTTGATTGCTAGAGCAAGCTTGTATGAGATTAACAAGCTTAAGAAAGAGTTGTCTGAAAAGTTTGCAATGAAGGATTTGGGTACTGCAAAACAAATCCTTGGGATGAGAATTTTCAGGGATGAAGAAGTTCTCAAGCTTTTCACAAGAAGAATATGTGAAGAAAGTTCTTAGCAGGTTCAACTTGTATGATGCAAAACCAGTTACTACCCCCTTAGCTAGTCCCTTCAGACTATCTAAAGATCAGTCGCCTTCAACAGAGGAGGAGAAAAATTACATGGCAACTGTTCCGTATGCCTCTACCATTGGTTGTATTATGTATGCGATGGTTTGCACAAGACCAGACATAGCACATGCAGTGGGAGTTGTTAGCAGATTCATGAGCAATCCAGGTAGACAATATTGGGAAACAGTAAAGTGGATTCTACGATACTTAAGAGGAAGTATGGGTCTAGCTTTGTGTTTTCGAAAGTCTAATATGGGTTTGGAAGGATATGTTGATGCTGACAATGGTGGTGATGTTGATAGTAGGAAGAGCACAACAAGGTATATTTATTCTCTGGGAGGTACTGTAATCAGTTGGGTTTCAAAATTGCAGAAGATTGTTGCTCTTTCTAGTTGTGAGGCAGAGTATGTTGCTGTGACAGAAGATGCTAAGGAAATGATGTGGTTACAACCTTTTTTGCGAGAATTGGGTCAAGACTACGAGGGAAGTGTGTTGCGATGCGACAGTTAGAGTGTCATTCATTTGGCAAAGAATCATGTTTATCATAACGAAGCATATACAGGTTCGTTATCATTTCATCCGGCCAGGTTTAGAAGATGGAGTATTAGCTCTTGAGAAGATTCCCGGGAGTGAGAATCCAGCTGATATGTTGACGAAAGCTGTGAGAAATGAGAAACTGAAGTTGTGTGCAACTTCAGTTGGTCTTCTTCGTTAAGACACCGAATGGAAAACCACTACCGATCGAGAGATGATGAAGTTAGTCTCCAAGTGGGAGATTGTTGAGTTATGGAGCCTACACTTATAATAAACTCTACATTGTTAATTAGAGTTTAATGGGTTTTCTTTTTGGTTTTGGGCTTGGGCCTGACCAAAGTTATTTAGGTTTATTACCTGAATGTTTACCCTATAAATATGTGATTATTAAGGGTTTACATTAGATAGACAGAATTCTAGAGAGATAAAGTGTGAGGCAAAAACTCTGTATTTCTTCTTCTTCTTCATAGTAAATCTGGTGGTGGCTGAAGTGGATGTAGTTCAATTTGAGTGAAACACTATAAATCTGTGTGTTCTTGTGTTCTTTTTTCTTGTGTTTTTACAGATTGTTTTCAAGCAGGTCGGATTTGGGAGATACAAATCCTAACAAATTACGGGAAACATGGTCAGAGTAAAGATCACCGGCACGTTTGGCAAGATCGGCACGAGAGATACGTCTGGAACGATCGGCACATCGGGGGAAATCGTCTAGAGTTTTTATGCAAACAAATCATTTTTAACAGCCTACTATCCTCCAACACTTTCAGAATGATTGTTGTGCACTCTATTGGATCACAAATGCAACGTGGAATGGCCGCAATTGTCACTTTGTTGTAGAACCGGAGCGAATCATCGAATCTCATTTCTGCCGAGACCGGTCGCATTTCTAGCGTCGGTCGCACTCCCCTCTTCATCAATCGCTTACAGGTACGGTCTAAGGCTTCGGTCTGGGCTTCCAGCCACACCGCGAGGTGCGGGTCGGTTTTTGTTACGCCTTTTTGAATCAGCAATAAGTCCGGTGGAAGCTGTACTAGCTATGGACTGATTCAAAAGAATTTAGTCTTGTTCTTGACTGAATTTTTAACTTCAAACCGTCTATTGAGCCAACCCTTTACTGCAGAGCTCACTCTGTGTGGTTTTGATGAGGTAAGTTTTTACTTAATCAAATCTATTGTTTCTCAATATGTATAATATAAACTTTTTAAATTTAACTTTTTTTACCAACTTTAAAGCTTTTTCTGTTGAGTCAAGGAGGTCAAGAGATTTATGTTGGTCCTTTGGGATACCAGTCCTGCCATGTGATAAAATACTTTGAGGTGAGTTTTCAGGTGTGATAGATAAAACTGTAAATTAATTGTTCACTGATGAATACTGAATCTAAGTGTATGAAATAAATGAAAATATTTGAATTTTAAGTACTTGATATGCAACTTCATTGATAAAATATGAAATTAATGATGAATACTGTTATAATGACAATTTAATTAAGTGTTGACCAATGAATACTGAATTTAAGTGTCTGAAATAAATGAAAATATTTGAATTTTAAATACTTGATATGGTGTGTTCTTTTTTATGCTTTGTATATTGTGTTAGATTTTTGGTGTATATATTTTTCTCTATTGTGTTAGATTGTGCAGTTATTGCGGAATCCAAGAAGGTTGCAATCCCGCAACATGGTTGATGGAAGTAACCGCACAAGAAGAGATAAATCCTCTTGGTGTTACTTTCTCTCATTTATATAAAAATTCTGATCTTTTTCGGTTGGTCAACTTTTATATTACTATTTTTTATTTTTTATTTTCATTTTTCCAAACCATATGATTAATTCTCTTAAACTTTGTAGGAGAAACAAAGCCTTAATTAGGGAGTTGAGTTGTCCACTTGCTGATTCAGAGAATCTCGACTCCCCAAAATACAATTGGCCATTACTCACTCAATGCAAAGCTTGCCTTTGGAGGCAGAATAAGTCTTATTGGCGTAACACAACCTATAACTCCGCGCGATTTCTTCACGCACTACTCACCGGAGCTATGCTTGGTATTTTGTTCTGGAACCTCGGTTCAAGAAGGTACAAAAGTATTATCGCAAATTCTAGTCTATTGTAAATCACCCACTTACCCTTTTTGCCAACTAATCCAACACTAGCTGTTTCATTAAAAAAACTGCAGGAATACTGACCATGACATTGTTAATGGGATGGGGTCAATGTACATGGCCATAATGTTCATGGGAACACACGCCTGTTCGGCGGTTTTCCCTGTCGTGATAGCTGGAAGGGCAGTTTTTTATCGAGAAAGAGCTGCTGAGATGTATTCATCGTTCCCTTACGCGGTTGCTCAGGTAATGGCTATGTTATGATTTGGATAATTGAAATTAGAATTAGAATTAAAATTAGAACTCCAATTTGAATAAGTTGTTTTTGAAAATCAGGTGGCAATAATGTCCCATTTCTTTATTTGGTTTGTCTGTGTCTCAGTATGGAGAAATGTCGGAAGGGGGAGTGTTTTTGAGGAACTATTTTGTACCATTTTGGGTACAAGAGAGAATTTTTAGGACTTGTTTATATTGGGGTCATGGCTTTTGTTGTGTTTTTTCTTCTGTTTTTGCAATCTCTACTAAATTCTTGAATTTCCAAAGGAGATGACCAATTGAGAATATGTATACATGTGATCATTAAATATAAATAGAGTGAAGCTTATTTGAAATTTGGAATATTTCTAATACACTTATTAGTAGGAATTTTTTATTACCATGTTCAAATCGGTTTCAAAAAATATTGCATAACACCATTTATACCATATTTATTAAAAATTAAAAAAAATTCTTTATATAATATATATTTAATTGTTTTTATTATTTTCGAAGAATGAAAAATACAAATATCATTTTCGCTAGGATAATTCGGATAAAAACCACCTAAAAAGACAATTGATAAAAAAATTGTGTCTATGATAAAGTAATATAAATTTTTTTATATAATATATATTTGAGGAGTGATAGAGGGAGGGAATTTAATAAGGGAATTTGGTGAGGGAATGACGTGGCATCACCTTCATTGGTTGGAAAATGTAAAAGTCGGAGGAAAGAGAGAAAAAAGAGAAATTATTTGATATTTTAGCGAATAAGATTATGCCACGTCATTCCCTCACCAAATTCCCTCACCTAATCATTTCTCTATATATTTATTGTGTTTAATATATAATGACCCCACTTTTTTAATATATTAACACTATATTTTAGAAAAAACATAATTTTATTTTAGAAAATTTTAATTTGTTTGAAACATGGTTAATTCATGGATTTTTTGAAACCAAATATAACTCGGTGGTAAACAAATAAAAAATAGAATTAGTCGGGCTCAATTCTCTCTATTATCATCCCTATGCTCGTTTGAATGTAAATATGTATTTTTTTTTCCCCCAAAAAAAGTTCAATAATACTTGCAATATTTCATGTCAATTCTAGGGTATTTTTGTGCCCTTTCGAGTTCAAATGTATTATTAAATATATGTTGCAAATTCATGAGTTGTTTTTCAATAATTATAAAAATCTTAGCAATATAGTCACGTAAAGATTTATTAGGGGATAGATGGGTCTTTTGCTCCTCCCCTGTTATTCTTAAAAATAACACTGTTATTAGGGTTATTTTGTCAAATTTCTCAAATAGAGTGGTCGAGAAGAGAATGAAGGAAAGATTTATTAGGGGGTAGATTGGTCTTTTTCTAGGGGCAAAAGGTCAATTTTGTTAAAATTAATTACCCTATTATTTTTTAAAATAACTCTGTTATCAGGGTTATTTTCTCAAATTTCTCTATAATCAATGATAAAAATCGGCTTAAGAGACCAAAATGTTACAGTTTGATACCAATTGAAATCACTTTAATTTTAAGCGAATAGCTTAATTAATTTTTTTTTTTATAAATCTTAGATTAACATCTTAGTTTCCATGGAACATGAACTTCCAAAATTTAGAACTTCAAACACATGTACCAAACACATGTACGTGCTAAATATTTATGCATTCGATAATTTCTCATCATTTATCTTCTAACATATTTGAAAAAAAATACATACGCATCAAAATCCTTGAAATTCAGAGTTTATTGAAAATGGTTGGTCATTCAAATCGAGAATTATTTCTAAATTGTAAAATTAAATTTAAAATAATGTAGTTATAAATTATTATTATTTATATATAATTATGAATAAAATTAAAATAAATTATTATAATATATTATAGTTAATACATTAAAATAATTAATTTTTTTATAAATTATATTTTTAAAATTTTATAAATATAAACTTACTTTTTTTTTATAAAATTTTATTAAATCAATCAAAATAATTATAAACTCATGAACTCCTCAATTTTGAGGTCGTTTTATGTTATACTTATTTAAGTTGATTTAAAGATTTTATAAGACATTCGGCTAAAATTAACTTAATTTTAAGATTTTATTTTAGATAAGAAACCATTTGAAAGTTTTATGATAGATAATGATTAAATAATCAAATGATCTGAAATTTTTTAATCTGAATTTCATATATCATTTAGATTCAAATGATTTCAAAATTTGCCAAATTCTATTTTTTTTTGTCATTTAGGATTGTGTAAATTCATCTGCACAAAAACAAAATTTTAACAAATTGAAACTCAATTGGAAGTAAATGCAAATTGCAACATAATTTCTGAATCTCTCAATAATAATAAAAAAATACACATAACATTGAATTGGTTAATAACATAAACTTTTCTCTAGTAATATTTTTAATTTGTCATTGTTCAATGTGAATAATAATTTGCTGGAATTAAAAAGTATAAACTTGGTGGCTGAAGTTAAATGTATAGATATAAGATTTGCAAATAAAGTCACATTGAGGTTTATTACTCAATATAATTTTTTTAATAAATATTCCATTGATGAAGAAATTGATTCTCTAGAAAATACAATGAAGAAGCAAATAAATATAAGGAGGAAGGTGTTTGTGTAACTAGAAAAATTAACTAGAGATTTTAAGATATAATGCTTGTTTTACATCTTGTATGAATAAATTCTCTAAATGGTTATCTTCTGACATTTTGCCAATGTTATCATATTGTTCTATTTTATGAACATAAATACCTAGTGGAGTTGATTTTCTGTTTCTGGTTGCATATTGGAAGACCATAAACTTACCAATGAACAAAGCATGTTATAATTAAAACAACTTTATTTCTTACAACTTATATTACTTAATGCATTTTTTTTCATCATATCTTACAACCTTTTTATAATTTATACTTAACATTTTTTTATGGTTCTTTCATCATGTCTTACAACACAACATGTCATTTTCTATGAAACTCAATGCTCCTACATATAGTTTATATGACTTCTCGCAAACATTTGATTTAGATTTGTAGTTTTTATTTGAAGAAAACTTGAAACAAATAGTTTTTCGATACATACATTATATAAGTTTAAAATCTTGATTATGTTTTTTTTTTTTTTTTTTTGTAAATTTACTAATTACACATCAAAACAACAATTTTTTTTTCCACTTTTGAGATGTTTTATATTTTTGAATTTCTTCTTTTTTCAGTATGCATAACATATAAATATTAATTTCTTGAATTCGATTATTTTGGATTTTTTTTTTATTAGGGGGTTAAAAATGAAAGAAGGGCTGCTATCACGAATTAATATTTCAAACTCAGATCTTGGACATGTTTGTTCTGGCTAAGAATGACAATTATAATTCGCACCGCAATTTTATATCCTAATTGTCCTCTTTATGTCTGTCTTTTCCCGATTTGACAAGTAGTTAACCAGAAATTAGTGATAATATTTGTATTCCGTTAGTAATACTAATTATAAATATATAACATCACTAATATATTTATTTAGAGTAGTGATAGGGGGAGAAAATTTGGGAGGGAATGAAGGAGGGATTTGCGTGTCACCACATCATTGAGTGAGAATGGGAGAGGGAAAATGATAAAGGGTGGGAAGAGGGAGAAAGAGAAAATTTTTTATTTATTTTTTCCGCAAATCAGATTGCGACACGTCATTCGCCTTACCAATCATTTCTCATATATTATGTTAATATTTTATAAAAAATTTAAACTTATAATTTTATAATAATATAAATTTTTAATATACTACACTATATATTATATAAAAACATAATTTTATTATATAAAATTTTGATTTGTTAGAAAATATGGTAAAACAAGCATGCGCGATAATTTTTCATAACCGAATGTGACATTTATGGTAGTAAAAACCCTCATAATAGAGCATAATAAAAATGGTAAGTCCACCCGTCGTATTATAATCCTTAGGCTTCTTCACTTGAATGTAAAGAGGTAATTCTTTTTTTTGCCAAGTTCAACAGTACTCCCAATATTTCGTGCCATTTGGATTAGGGGTGGCAATTTGTGTCACAACACGACACAAACACAAAACGTTATTTAACGGATTGGGTCATTCTTTAACAGTTCATGTACTTTTCGTGTCGGTCTTTAACGGGTCGTGTACGAGTCATTATCGTGTATACCCATTAGACACGATAATGACCCACTTAAATTATCTAGTTTAACGAATAATGGGTTACCCGTTACCCATATGTGACATGTTACCAATTCTAACCCTAAATAAATAATCTGTTCATCTCCTCAAACATCCAACCCAACCCAATTTCTTTTTTCATTCTCCCTCTACATTTATAGTTCTCTTTCTCTCTTTCATCCATATATGTTCGTTGCAATTGAGGCTCATCAGCGTAAAATACTTCATTCTCGTTGTTTTAGATACTCTACTTTGCAATTGAGGCTCATCGGCGTAAAATACTTCATTCTCGTTGTTTTAGATACTCTACTTTGTATATCAACCGTTGGTTCGTTTGACCTAGTATCTCCGGCGTAAACACGGTTAGACGTCTTTGCGGACGCTCATTTCCTCAGGTCTCTCTCTATCTTCTGTTCTAATATAATGCGATGTTTCTTTAGGCATTTTGATATAAGTTTAATTTTGAGGTTCCTTCTTTCTGATTGTTCATCTAGATGTAGGAATTTTGATATAGGTTTATTTTGGAGGTTCATTCTTTCCGATTGTTCATCTAGATCTAGGCTTTCAAACTCTATTTTTAACCGATCATGTTCTAAATGCAACCGATCTAATTTGCTTATTCCAGTTCAATTCGTTGAAGATCTTGTATGGTAAAATGCGCTAATAATCCATCTATAGCATCTGTAAAAGGTTTCATATATGTCTCATTGGTTGGTAATGAGTCATTTAGTGTTTCATATATATTTCATATATATCTCATAACCATTGTCTGTTCTGGTGTATGAGTAATTGAAGTTACTGTTTGGACTCATACGTTCGATCAATGACAAATAGGATACTGGAAAAGTTTGTAAAATATTGGTCAGACTTTGTTTTGATATTAGCTATTGCCATTACTTTAGATCCACAATATAAGTTTCAATTTGTGGAGTTTTGTTTTAAGAAATGTTACCCAGAAAATAGTTCTATTAAAGTCAGTAAGGTTCAAAACGAATTATTAACTCTTTTTAATGAGTGTGAGGATAAGTCTTGTTGCGTCTTTTTCATCCAAAAGGGATCTTTCTGAAAAAGGTTCATCATTACATCATAATGTGGCACGTGGGTTGTTCACGGTAAAAGTATATTATTTTTTGAAGGAATTGATTTTTGTTCTTTATTTATACCTTATTCGAATGATTAATATATTTATTGTTAACTTAATACAGGAGTTTGATTCTTTTGAGAGTGACTACTTGAAGTGAACAGTCAAAAAACGCAATTGGATAAGTACCTAGAGGAACTGAGGGTTGATAGAAACTCCAATATTGAAATATTGAAGTTTTGGAAAGCTGAGCAATATCGATATCCATAAGTTGCTGTTATGGATCATGATGTGCTTGGCCTTCCGATATCCACGGTAGCTAGCATTAGAGTCCGCATTTATTATTGGAGGGAGAGTATTGGATCTATATCGAAGTAGTCTTAAACCAAATACTGTAGAGGTACTTATTTGCAATTGAGATTGGATTTAAAAGGTTAGTTGATTCATTTATGTTTAATTCGTGTTTTTATATGAACTTATATTTATATGATTAAATTTTAGAATCTAGTGAAGTGAGGATTGAAGAATTTACTGAGGATATTACAAGAGTAAGCATTGATCAAGACACGTCTTCACTTGAAAATGCGAATAATGGTTGGTAAGTTAAAAGGGTTTTAGCCTTTTAGGATAGTTTTCAAATAAATTTAATTTTAAATGTGAATATTTGTTAGGAAATGTTTCTAACAACTAGTGGGATGAGAATGTGATATTACAAGTTACAACTTACAAGATGAAGATATCATATTGGAGACAACTCGATCGAGCTAGATGTAATACATTTATTTGTGTAATATTTCTTGTTAAAACATTGATGCTTATTTTTGTCATGTACTTATGTGGAGACTGGAGAGCATTGTTTGTGTTAATGGGTGAATTTTTGTTTATGTGTACTTACGGGTCCGTGTACAAGAATTTTAAGAAATTTTGTGTTTTTTTGTGTCGAATTGTGTCGTGTATACATTGACCCAAAATTAATTTTGTGTATAACGGGTTGTGTGTTGTCGACCCATTAACAAATAGTTTGTGTTTGGGTTAAAAGGGTAGACACGCTAAGTTTAATGGGTCGTGTATGGGTTGATCCATAATGGATCGACCCATAATGGGTCGTGTACGATGAAGTACACGATACTAAACACGAGTCGTTATCCGAATTGCCACCCCTAATTTGGATGGTATATTTTGTTCCCTTATTTGTTCAAAGATATAATTAAATAGATGGTGAAAATTCATAGGTTGTTTTCAAATTTATTCCAGTAAATTCTAAATCTTAACATTTTAGTTTATATGAACTTCCAAAATTTAGATCCACATGCACACAAGACTATGAAGTTGTTAAGCCAAAGATTCATGTAATCTTATCAATTATCTTATACCCTATTTGAAAAAATAAAAAATAGACACGAAACAAAATTGTTAAAATTAAGAGTTGATTGAAAATGGTTGGTTATTCGAATAAAAAATATACTTTTAAATTGTAAAAGCTTAATTTAAAATAATATTTGTTATAAATTATTGCTATTTATATATAATTAATAATAGAATTAAAATAAATAAGAATTAAATTATAAAAAATATTATATTTACACAATCAATTAAAACAATTAATTTTATATTATTAAATTATTAGTTAAGAATTTATAAATATAAACTCACTTTATTTTTATAAAATTTTATTAAATTAAATAATTAAAATAATTTATAAATTCAGAAGCTCGTAATATTTTACATAGTTTTATGTTGTACTTATTTACTAATAAAATATTGCATATGTTTAACATTAAATATTTACTAATTGTCGATCCTTTTTTTCCTGATTTGACAAGTAGTTAATCGGAAATAGAGTGATATATTTGTATTCCCGCCAGATAAGTATATAACATCACTAATATATTTATTTATTATTCATATTTTATAAGAGTTTTAAACTTATATTTTTATAATAATATGAATTTTTAATATACTACATTATATTATATAAAATCATAATTTTATTATATAAAATTTTGATTTTTTAGAAAATATGGTAAAACAAGCATGCGCGAAAATTTTTCAAAACCGAACATGATATATTATATATAAATCTTAGATTGACATTTTATTTTCTGAACTTCCAAAATTTAGATCCACAAACACATTTTAGTCGATATCTAATTGTCTTCTTTATGTCGATCCTTTTTTTCTGATTTGACAAGTAGTTAACCGGAAATAGAGTGCTATATTTGTATTCCCGTTAGATAAGTATATAACATCACTAATATATTTATTTATTATTCATATTTTATAAGAGTCTTAAACTTATATTTTTATAATAATATGAATTTTTAATATAGGCGGAAATTTTTCAAAACCGAACATGACAGATATGGTAGTAAAAACCATTCTAATAGAGCATGATGAGAATGGTAAGTCCCCCTCCCTCAAATCGCTAGTTCACTTGAATGTAAAGAGGTAA
>NC_061867.1:16056447-16067136 GCF_907164915.1 Impatiens glandulifera | reverse complement strand
TTCTAGAGAACTCTTGATCAATGTGTACTAGGAAGATACGTACAGGAGGAAATGAGAATTTTGTAAGGTTATTGATGTCCATGGATGAAATTCAAGCTATGGGTAATTAAACTTAAACACTTTGTTTTGTGTTGATTAATGACGACTTAATGAAACAACAATAAAAGCAAAGTTCTCTATTCTAGTTATTGAAAAATTATTAAAGGAATTAAATTGAAGCCTATATTTATTTTAAACTAAGTACATATTCATATTTTACTTTAAAAGACATATTGAACTCTTTATTTTTACTTTTAACGCATTTATCATTTGGACTAAAAGATGACTATTATCGAGAACTAAAATTTTGACTTAAGTCCACCACTTATTCAGCATTTCATGATCATTATAAAACTAAAACTTGTATGTCTTATATTTTTTTTTCAAGGATAATAGTATAAATAAAATTTTCTAATAAAAGTTATTAAAGTAAAATCATGATAGCTTGTAACTCCAAATATGCATTCACTGCCATAATTTTTTTTTATGACAATATGTTACGACTTGTTTGGTAAGGTGTGTTTGGGTTCAAGAATCCAGTTCTTGATCTATAAGACCGATGGAAATTCTACAATCAAAGGGCAGCGGAAGGTTTTCGATAGAGAATTTGGGGGGAGGGGATAGAAGAATCAAGGGTGTGAAGAGAATTATTGTTGGTCTATACCAAACAGTCCATAGTAAATAATAATAGATGAATATGGCCGAAGTTCATATCTTCATTATTACCATTCATGGGTCCTTGGGGAAGAAAGATCAGCCTATATAGGTGATGTCTGCTCCATAATATTCGGTTACAACAAATACAAGAAAATAACAGAATTCGGTTTGTAAAATAGAAGAGGAAAGCAAAACAAATAATAAAACAACAAAACAGAAATCTGGCCCAGAGACCGGGAGCCGAGAAAGGTTGCTGGAATTTATTCTAGGACCGATGCCTTGATTTTAGACCCTAACAATATCTCCCCCTTCGAAATTCGTCGCCCTCGACGAAAAAGAGTGTGGTCTGCCGAGTCTGTCGAGCCTCTAATGCGCATGCTCAATATGTCAAAAATTCGGTCGGACTTCAACAAGTCCTGCAAGTGTCGGAGTCCTAGGACCGCATTTCTTAGAAGCCTTCGATTTCCTGCTCCACGACCAGTCCTTCCTTCGGCCCAGCACGCTTCCGCTGCGGCCAAAAGGGCCATTTTTCTTCCGAGCATACTCTAGAATGTCTTCAAACAACCAAGCCCAGTCCTTTATCCAGACTAGCAACACATGCGCAACAACATAGCCATGTCTTCCGACTACCTTCCTGGCCGGTGTTCGGTTGTTGGGTTGCTGGGTGAGCCCTTTGATTATTTTTTGGAAATTTTCAGGAGCGTCTTCCAAAACAAGTGAAACACTTTGGCATTCGTTTTTACTCTTTATTTGTACCGTGGCAGCAACATTATGATTTTCCAAGGCTTTTTCTAGCTGGCTGTCTTGTATTATGTTGACCCGCGACCGAGGGGCACCTTGCTGGACCGAGAAAGTGTGCAAAATAATGACACGTTCGTCAATTCTCTCAAGCACCAAAGGTGGGTCATAAAAATCTGATTCTTGGACGGTTTCTTGAACGAGTTCTTGGACTTCTTGCTGATTAGCTGGGGCCATGAACAATCTGGATTTGCACCTATGATTGGGCTCCCAATTATCATTGCAAGTATAGCGCCGGTCTTCCTTGGGATCGGTCGTCCGGTTTGTGCTCGGCCAGACCGTGTTAACAATGCATGGTTTGGGCAGCAGCGGCGGTTTGGCGTTGCACAAGGGTCTGCGACCGAATCGCAGCAAGAGATCGCTCTTGAATGCATCCCACGTCAATGCTACCTTTTGGTTGCGATTCTGCAAATATGATTCATGCCACGTTCTTGCCTCTTTTGAGACATGAGTGCGAACAATGTCTAGATTGGTGGCATCATTCGTCTTGCTCTCCCTAAAGATTTGCTCGGCAATAAGAGCCAGCCCTCCAAATCAGTCCCATCAAATTCAAGAATATTAGCATTTGTGAGCTGAGTTGGAGGAAGGTAGCAAGAAAAATTATTATAGGGTCGGGTGCGGGGATTTTGGCCATTATTAAACGAACTTTTTTCAATGGTTGTCAAGCTTTTTTCCAGCAGCATACCTTCTGTCCATATTTTGCTGAAAGGCATTGTGCAAGGCATCCTGTTCGGTCAACTGTTGTTGCAGGGCAGCATTCATGGAGGCATATTATTGGGTCAGCCCTTCGAGTAGGGTCTTAAGATCATCCATCTTTGCTGCTATCGGGTTTCTTTCATTTGAGAATCGTCTTGCTCTGATACCAAAAATGTTACGACTTGTTTGGTAAGGTGTGTTTTGGTTTCAAGAATCAAGTTCTTGATCTATAAGACCGATGGAAATTCTACAATCAATGGGCAGCGGAAGGTTTTCGATAGAGAATTTGGGGGGGAGGGGATAGAAGAATCAAGGGTGTAAAGAGAATTATTGTTGGTCTATACCAAACAGTCCATAGGAAATAATAATAGATGAATAGGGCCGAAGTTCATATCTTCATTATTCCATTCATAGGTCCTTGGGGAAGAAAGATCAGCCTTATATAGGTGATGTCTTGCACATAATATTCGGTTACAACAAATACAAGAAAATAACAAAATTCGATTTGTAAAATAGAAAAAGAAAGCAAAACAAAACAAAATAATAAAACAACAAAACAGAAATCTGGCCCAGAGACTGGGAGCCGAGAAAGGTTGCTGAAATTTATTTTAGGACCGAGGCCTTGATTTTAGACTCTAACACAATGTCATTTAAAAATATGTATATACTTATAAATAAGAATTCGCACTCGTTTACAAACGATTCAATTTATTTGATAAAATTGTGAAATTATAAAAAAAATCAATTCATTTTAGAATTTCACTTCAAGTCGTTAAATTTATATTATATTATAATTTTAACTTAGTTGAACTAATCCTAATGTAAAATTATTTGGAATTTTTTTCTTTCAAATAATATTATTTTATCAATAACATTATTAATAAAATATCAAATTACCCTAATTATATATTTTATAAAATATTAGATATAATTAATTTTTAGTTTTTTTGTATGAATAATTTAAATTATTGACCTTTTTAATTGAAATATATTTTAATTTCAATTTTATTTTTACAAATAACCCTGCATGAAATAAGCTCTAAGTTAATATAAAATTCAAATGTGACAAAATTTATAAAGAAAAAATATTATTTTATAACATAAATAAAACAATTTAATTTTCATTTCAACCCATTAAGTTTGAGCTCCCTTAATCCCAAATTTATAAATTATTTTGAATAAATATCATATAAATAAAGACATAATAATTTTTTTAAGGAATTAACACAACATTGACAATAAAATCATTTGTATTTCTATATCTAGCAAAAACAAAGAAAAAATAACATAGGAAGTCAATAAAAAAAATAGATGAATATGCAAAAAGAGATGTATAATTTGTATATTATTGAACTTAAGGGAGTCTAATTATATATTTAAGTTGTTAAGAATTACATCCTCTATATCATTTTGTGTTAGATATTTTTCATCAAAAATGGAAAAATATCATATGGCCAACTATTTATTTATTTTTAATTACTTAATCAATGCATGAATTAGATTTTTACTTTATATATCTTTTTATTTATTATACATGAATGAAAATATTAATTAACCATTTATGTTAAAAAAATATTAATGTTGTTACCTTAATATTTATTTGCATGGAGATACCACTCGAGTATGCATATCTTTTTGTTTTGATTGTACTTAATTATTAAGTATAATTATAATAATATATCAATTATCTTTGTTATAACTATTTTTTCAGTTGACAATAAATTAAATACGATAAATATTTTTGTATTAATATGACAATATTCAAATGCGATAAATATTTTTGTATAAATACGACAAGATTCAAATACAACATATAGTTTTGTATAAATACTATAAGATTCAAATACGACAAATATTGTTGTATAAATTTATTATCGGGAGCTACTTTATAGTTTAATAATTTTGTAGCATTATTTTAGTTTATACATTTTCTTTTTTATGTATAGAAATGTACCTATAGAAAACATTTTCTAATTATCACCATTTATTTTTTTATTAATAAAATGTTTATTTTATTTTAAAAAATAATGATAAATATTTTAATTAGTCATCTATCCCTTCTAATTAAACAAGCCTTCAATAAATTATAGCTTCATTTCTTATACTTGATTAGAACATTTACAAAAATGAATGAGATTCTGATTGATAAATTTATTTTATTTATGGTTAAAATGTAATTTAATATAATTAGTTTAATTATTATTTATTAAAAAAATATATTATAAATATATATTATTGTTTTGATCAGTTAATTTTATCCTTTTCTAAATAGTGTTACCTTTGGTTTATTGCAACATAACTATTTAGTATATTTTAATTAACTCTTTTCTTTTCTTAGTAGCTAGTATCTAGAATTGCAACAATAATGATATATTTAATATTTCTCCTTACTATATTCATTTTTATACTCTCATAACAATATTTCAGATGATATAAATATGTTTTTAATAAATTTATTATCAAGAATTACTATATATTTATTTATTCTTTCTAAAAAAAGTTTGGAGAATATATAATTATAATGTTACTGGATTTTATGTAATTATTTTTTTATAAATAATTAAAAGTGATATTGTAATTAGAAAATAAAATATATGAATCATTCATATTATATCATTCAAAACATTTTTAAAAATACAAACAAAAAGAAACTAATCAACATAAATAAAAGTTGTCAATAATTCCAAATCTTAAACAAACATAAAAAGATAAAACTATTATGCCTTGACACAAGTAATTCAAAATAAAATAACATTAGACATAACCTAATTAGATACACCAACCCATAATGAAACAAAGATGAGGCACCAAACTAAGATACTATGGCCTACTTTAGCACAGCCAACAGAGAAGAGAATGATATCATTAATATCCACAGCCAAAGTTGTTGTTCCCACCCATAGCTTGATGAGGTCCAATTGAACTAGGACTAGGGCCACCCATAACACCTCGAGTGCTTTGATCTCCAACGGCGCCGGCTTCGGGAATGTTACCATTGAAACTACCTTCACCACCATTAATGGAGCTAGTAGAAGCATATACATTAGAAACTTCTGATATCTTTTGGTCCACTAGGGCCTTCATATTCTCCAATGATCCTTTTACCATCTCAAGTTGTGGATATGTCATATTTTCCATAGATCTCTCCCACCACCTTTGTTCCCGCCCAGCTTGTAAGGTTTGAGCTATCACCTTTCCACGCTGCTTTGCGGCCTCCAGCTGCTCTTGAGCATGCATGATTTGATTATTCAAATCATTCACGCTGGACATTTGTTGAGACTCGACTATTTGTTGAGTCTCACGAGAAAGCCCCGTTGAAGAGGATGCATCATTAGTACCCATAATCCGATTTATAATCTCATCTACAGATGGGTGACCGAATGTAAATACTTTATTCCTTGGAGAGAAGACTATAGTTAGCATCTGGATTCCGCAGAGAGTGGTTAGTTCACTGCATTTCTTGAACACTCCAGTTCTTCAGAGAGTGGTTAGTTCACTGCATTTCTTGAACACTCCAGTTCTTCTCTTCGAAAAGGTCACTTGAAGGTTACTCTCCTTCTCCATTTTGGTCATGGTGATTTTTCGACGTCCTCTACATAATCTTGGCATGACTAGTTACAAATTTAACACGTGAGAAGGATTATACAAGAAATAGATATATATTTTGTATATGCATTAACTAAAGGTAGTCTAATTTATATATTTAAGTATTGAAGATTGACAAGCTCTATGTCAATTATGTGAGGTATTTTTCATCAAAGATGGAAAAATATCTTATGGCCAATTATTTATTTATTTTAGTTACTAAATTAATGCATTAAGATTTTTTACCTTATATTGAAAATTTTATTACTTTATATAGCTAATTTTTATTTATTATACATGAATGAAAATCTTAATAATATTATTTTCACCATTTATGTTAAAAAAATAAATATTAATGGTGTTACCTAAAATTATATTTGTATGGAATATATAATTTGATTATGCGTATCTATTTGTTTTACTTTTATTTATTTGTTATGTTTGAGTATAGTAATATAAAAATTATCTTTGTTCTAACCATTTTTTGCAGTCGACAACAAAATTCAAATACGAAGAGTACTTTTGATAAATACAACAAGATTCAAATACGATAAATTTTATAAATACAACAAGATTCAAATGCGACAAATATTTTGTATAAATTTATTATAGGAGCTACTTTATCACTACAAAAAAACTATCGATTTGCAATAGTCGCTCCGCAACAATATTTTCTCTGGTCATTAGTCCTGATCTTAGCATTTTTAAGGAGGCTTGCAACTAAAACTACAATTATACTAAATATATTGCAAATCGTCCAATTACAAATTTGCATTAACGAGTATAATACTAGTTCTCATAAAATTTTCACTAAAACCTAAAATAATGCAAAAAAATTCCTTATTCTGTAAAAAAAATATATATATATAACTAACATTGGTAAAAAGTTTTGCAACAATATTTACGTTAATATTTATATTAAAAGCCCATATATTTTTGCAATAATTATTTTAATATATATATTCACGATTAGTTTGCATTAACTTTTACAAATATATTCGCACTTGACTTTGCGATACTCAATCTGAATTATATTTAAATGTTTAATATTTGGAAATGATGTAATACAATTTGCGGTAGTTTATACTATTATTTCTTCGATATTTTCGATAATATATATACAATTAATCTGCATTAACAAATGCAAAATTATTCTCACTCGGTTTTGCAGTACTCAATATATATTATATTCAAAAATTGAATATTTGAAAATGATGCAATAAAATTTGCGGTAGTTTGTGTAATTATTCTTCAATATCTTTGATAATATGTATATATACGATTAGTTGCATTAACATTTGCAAATGTATTCGTACATAGTTTTGCAATAATAATATATTTTTTTAACATTTGCTATATGTTTTTGCGTCAACTTAGTTTAATATGTCATCTATATTATTTGCAATATCAACTGTTATGCATTATATTATTCGCAATATCATATATCAACTATTTTACACTATACAATATGCAAAAAAATATTAATAAATACTAATTAACAATACATTAGTTCTTAACAAAAGCATGATTCAATTCAAATATTATAAACACAATTCCAATTCAAATCTAACTTTCCAAATATAATTTCCCAAATTTTGTCCATAAAATAATGAAAATTACTACAATGGTTACCATCCATTGACATAGTCCAAAAAGATCATTTGAATAATAGATATGCATTTCAGCAATACTTGTACATTTAGAAACAAAACTATTTTATAATGTACACCCATAGAAATGTATACATTATTGTCTCAATTTATTAGTTTAGAATCTAAAAGTTAAGAAAATTTGAAGAATTAGTCTGACAGACATACCGAAGTTGATGGATCAATGGTGCCTTCCCGTCTTTCTATGCAGCCTCCAAGTAAGTTCGTAAGGACATACCGACAAATTTCTAAGACAATTAAAAAAAATTATCGCAAAGCAAATGAAGAAAATGTTTAAGGATAGAAAATCAAGCATAACAACTATTTGCATGCTAAATCTGTTGTTCCTTTTACACTCCCAAGACGACGATGAATATATGAAGAAAATTAAGTGGTACTAACCCTTCCTTTAGGTGATGAAATATGCTTCAATAAAGAGTGTTACAACTTTCTCACTAAATGTCCTTCCAGGCAATAATATGTTGGTCGAGTCACTCATCGTCAAATAAAGCAACCACGGAATAAATTCTATCATCCATAATAAATTATAAATTTCTACAACAAGCAAAATGAAACAAAAAATAATTTGGCCCCATTTGGAAACACTTAGAGCTCGTTTGATAGATTTAATCCAAATAAACCACCGTCTCATCAATTATCAACTCTTCATTCAAATAAAAAAAACTTTTTTTCTTCTTATAAATAAGTCTATTTATTATACACCATTAACACTAAGTAAAAGAACCCAAATAAACTTCTTCTTTTTTAAATTAGATAAAACAATATTTTTACCCATAATCCGCTTTTCTTTTGCAAAATAAATAAAAATCAAGGATTAAACAAGATCTTATTGTTTTTGTTTCTATATATGGATCTGTTTCCAAATACTGAAACGTCTAAAACCTAAATTTAGATAGGGACAGATTTAGTGTTTTCAAATGGAGCCTCACCAAAAACCAAATGAAAGCTTTCGATTTTAAATTCAAAGTGCAAACTACATAAGCAGACTTACTTGTGTGACTCCCTCCTTTGAAAGTTCCTATAGAGTTAACTGAACAAATATTTTCATGGTGATTCATCAATCTATGGAAACTAAAATTACCAAAGATTACTAAACTAGAGATAAGAATCATGGATAATTAATTGGAATACCTTCTAGTATTTAGTGTGAAGAATAGTGCCATTATACCATCGAAGAACCAGTCCAGAACAATCAGTATAGAATGGGTAACCCTGGTAGGCTCTATCTTAAATGATCCAACAGTGAATCTCTTTTTAGTTTTAAATACTTTAAGCCTAGATAGAACAAAAAAATCTATACTCCTTCATATGCTTATTAATTAGCTGTACAAAAAGAGTAATCAACTTACAAGAATGAGAATCAGAAAGGAGAGAAAAATAGTTTTTTTGTCAAACCAACACAGGCTTCATTATGCCAGATATCCCTAATGCTTGTATTCATGTTTGAAACCTATTTCAATTATTAATTTATTAAAAAAAAACTATGTTTGCAGCAAAAAAATAAAAACTGTAATCTGGTTGGATCCTAACTGTCAACCCACTAAAGAGGTTCAATATAATGTAGATGGTTAACAAGAAATGGAAAATATTTCAAAACTATTTTGTTCATAATATTTATTAGAACAACCGTGAACGTAGATGAACTAGAATGTAGAAAACTTTATTTTCTTACCTCCATTATGAAGGATGAGGCAAAGATCGGTGGTGTACGAGAGTCTAGAGTTGGGATAACTTGATCAAACAACACTATATATTAACAAATTTGGTAATAACATAATAAAAAAATATTATTGAACAAATAAATCCTCAAAATGACTATACTTGGTTCCATTGAAGGAGGCTTGGTGAATTGATCGATCGGTGGCGAGTTAAAAGGAAACATTGAGGATCCTAAGGTAGAGAATAGGTTTCGGGCGGCTACAGGTTTGGGCTACTGGATTAGGGTTTCGGACAGTTGGAGGCAGTGGTGGTTTGGACGGATGGAGTCAGTAGTGGTTTCAGACGGCTTGATGATGAACTTTGATGTGCCGAACCATGTTTGAAGTGATAAAAATGTCTTTTATGATCATCTTCAAGTATTAGGGTGAATGGCTTACATGCATGTTCCCAAAGATGAGAGGTCAAAGTTGGAAGACAAGACAAATAAGTGTGTGTTTGTCGGTTATGGACTAGATGAGTTTGGACATCGATTTTTTGATCCGGTTAATAAGAAGCTTATTCATAGTCACGATGTTGTATTTATGAAATATTATACCATTGATATCGGTAAGGTAGTCACGATGTTGTATTTATGAAATATTTGTTCGGTGAATTTTATATATTTAGTTTCTTTATATAATTTATATGTTTATTTTTATTTTTATTTTTATTTTATATTTTTTAAATACCATAAATTTATAATAATAATAATAATAATAATAATAAACATTGATCAAAAAAATTTAAAATAACAAACATTGATAAATTTATTAAAATATGATTTATTTAATGATTTGTAAATTAATAGGTATAAATTGTTGATATCCAATTAATTTTATTATAATTTTTTCTAATTAAATGAAAAAAATATTTAACTCCAATTAGTAAAATTGATAAATAGATAAGTAATATTTAAAAAGTTTAAAAAATTATTTTTATATTTTAAGTTTTAAAATGAGTTTTAAAATATGATATAAACTTCTATTAGATGTAAGAGAAAATTTAGAATTTAAAATACGCTTTTAGGTTTGAGATATTCTTATCTTACTACCTAAAAAAATCTATTTTGATCATACAACCCACCCACCCGTAACTTTTGTACCATCTCAATTTGAAGGGCACATTGGTCATTGTTCTAAATTTTATAGGCCCAATTATCATCATATGAGGATCAAACTTTACATGAGCTCAATCTTTGATTTGAGCTATATGTTACTCCAAACAATCAAATTTGGATCATTTGTGGATTTTTTTTTTTTACCAAATGGACTTATATTTTCATCTTCTCCAAATCATTCGATTCCACTTTATTCAATAACTCAGACCATACAGTCCGTCGAATATCTCGACCAACATTCCAACAGGAAAGGTGAACTCTTTTAGAACACGACTCAATTAATAACGACAACTACCAGACCTCAATCTTTTCTCTCTGAACAATGTCGTTCATGGGTCACATTTCATCCCTCAAATTCCAAGAAAGTGGACTTTCTCCGTTGCTTTCGGCCAAGGACAGTAAGATAGTCTCAGCGGTCTCTCCAATTGG
>NC_061867.1:15966447-16051447 GCF_907164915.1 Impatiens glandulifera | reverse complement strand
AAATTAAAGAAAATAAAATTAATAAAAAAAATATTAATAATAATAAAAATAATAATAATATTGTTAATAAAAATAAAAATAATAATAATAATAATAAAAATAAAAATAATAATAGTAATAAAAATAATAATATAAATAAAAATAAAAATAATAATAATAATAATAATAATAATAAAAATAATCATAATCATAATAATAAAAAATAATAATAATAATAATAAAAATAATAATAATAAAAAAAATAATAAAAAAAATATTAATAATAATAATAAAAATAAAAATAAAAATAATCTTACTAATAATAATAAAAAAATAATAATAATAATAAAAATAATAATAATAATAAAATATAATAATAATAAAAATAAAAATAAAAAATTAATATTAATAATAATAAAAATAATAATAATAATAATATTAATAATAAAAATAATAAATAACAAAAATATTACAAAAATAATAATAAAAATGATAATAATAATAATAAAAATAATATTAATAAAAATATTAATAAATTAGTGAGCATTCTTTTATACTTCTTTTGTACTGTTACTGTTACTGCTTGTTCACCAGATCAGAAACTAAATCATAAATCCAGTCACTTTTGAATTTTTCAATTTTCAAAATTATTTGTAATTTTAGTACTTCAAACAATTTTTTAAAAATTTTAAAAAATAAAAATAATTTGATAAAAATTTATTTGAGATTTATTATAAATAATAATAGAAATAATAATAACAATAATAATAGAAATAAAAATAATAATAATAATAATAAAAATAAAAATAATAATAATATTAATAAAATTAATGAAAAAAAAGAAATATTAATAAAAATAATAGAAATAATAAAAATAATAATTATAAATATAATAATAATAATAAAAATAATAATAAATATAATAATAATAAATATTATAATAATAATAAAATATTATAATAATAATAATATTAATAAAATTAAAGAAAATAAAATTAATAAAAAAAAATATTAATAATAATAAAAATAATAATAATATTGTTAATAAAAATAAAAATAATAATAATAAAAATAAAAATAATAATAGTAATAAAAATAATAATATAAATAAAAATAAAAATAATAATAATAATAATAATAATAAAAATAATCATAATCATAATAATAAAAAATAATAATAATAATAAAAATAAAAATATAAACAAAAATAATAATAATAAAAATAAAAATAATAATAATAAAAAAAATAATAAAAAAAATATTAATAATAATAATAAAAATAATCTTACTAATAATAATAAAAATAATAATAATAATAATAAAAATAATAATAATAATAAAATATAATAATAATAAAAATAAAAATAAAAAAATTAATATTAATAATAATAATAATAAAAATAATAATAATAATAATATTAATAATAAAAATAATAAATAACAAAAATATTACAAAAATAATAATAAAAATGATAATAATAATAATAAAAATAATATTAATAAAAATATTAATAAATTAGTGAGCATTCTTTTGTACTGTTACTGCTTGTTCACCAGATCAGAAACTAAATCATAAATCCAGTCACTTTTGAATTTTTTAATTTTCAAAATTATATGTAATTTTAGTACTTCAAACAATTTTTTAAAAATTCTAAAAAATAAAAATAATTTGATAAAAATTTATTTCAGATTTATTATAAATAATAATAGAAATAATAATAATAATATAAAAATAATAATAGAAAAAAAAATAATAATAATAATAAAAATAATAATAATAATAATAATAAAAATAAAAAATAATAATAATAATAATTATTATTATTATAATAATAAAAATAATATTAATAAATATAATAATAATAATAATAAAATATTATAATAATAATAATTATAATAATAATAATAATAATAATAAAAGTAATATTAATAATAATAATAATAATAAAAATAATATTATTAATAATAATAATAATAAAATAATAAAAATAATAATAACAATAATAATTATAATATTAATAATAATGATAATAATAAAAATAAAAATAAAAATAATAATAATAATAATAATAAAAATAATAAAAAAAGTAATATTAATAATAATAATAAAAATAATAAAAAATAATATTAATAATAAAAATAAAAATATTAATAATAAAAATAATATTAATAATAAAAATAATAATAATAAAAATAATAATAATAATAATAAAATATAATAATAATAAAAATAAAAATAATATTAATAATATTATTAATAATAATAATAATAATAATAATAAAAATATTACAAAAATAATAAAAATATTACAAAAATAATAATAAAAATGATAATAATAAAAATAATATTAATAAAAATATTAATAATTTAGTCAGTATTTTTTTTGTACGTGCTGGTAATATATGAAACTAAATTTTCAAAATTATTTGTAATTTTAATACTTCAAACAATTCTTTAAAAATTACAAAAAAATAATAAAAATAATTTGATAAAGATTTATTTGAGATTTATTTTAAATAATAATAGAAATAATAATAATAATAATAAAAATAATAATAGAAATAAAAATAATAATAAATATAATAAATATAATAATAATAAAAATAATAATAATAATATTAATAATAAAATATTATAATAATAATAATATTAATAAAATTAATGAAAAAAAATAATATTAATAAAAATAATAGAAATAATAAAAATAATAATAATAAATATAATAATAATAATAAAAATAATAATAAATATTATAATAATAATAAAATATTATAATAATAATAATATTAATAAAATTAAAGAAAATAAAATTAGTAAAAAAAATATTAATAATAATAAAAATAATAATAATATTGTTAATAAAAATAATAATAATAATAATAAAAATAAAAATAATATAAATAATAATGGAAATAATAATAATAATAATAAAAATAAAAATAAATAATAATAAAAATAAAAATAATAATATTAATAAAAATAAAAATAATAAAAATAATAAAAATAATAATAATAATAAAAATAATAAAAATAATAAAAAAATAATAATAATAATAAAAGTAATATTAATAATAATAATAAAAATAATAAATAATAATAATAATAATAAAAATAATATTAATTAAATTATGAATAATAATGACTTTATTATCATCTTTATTTGGATATGTCAATGAGGAAACTGATTTAACCAACCTGATATTATTATTCAATGTTTTTGAAGCTCTATTAAATTTCGTGTTCTAAAAGAGCACAAAGGTCTCCGAGATATTTTTATCTGATGTCAAATCTGATTTGCAGGCATTAACAACTCCATCTTCATATAAAAGAGTGTGATATAATTTGTATTGTTTATTCGACGAGTTCATATTCCGTGACAGAATGTTGGTAGAGATATTCGGTAGAGATATTCGGCTGATCGAGGGGAATCGATTATCGAGTTATTAAATGAAATGGGAGCTTTGTCGGAAGGAGTTTGTAATATACTTTTTAAAACGCCTCTTAAATCAAATAAAATAAAATAAATGTCAAATGATGTATCATTTGAAAAGAAAATTGTCAAGTCAATTAAAAAAAACAAGCAAGCATCCATTTAGTAAAATCTCATATGGTCAAAATTTTAATAGTTGGAACTTCATATTACTCAAATCAAGTTTCGAGTCTCGTACAATAATTGTCACAAACTTTATATAATTAAAAATTTCCACATTCACAAAAAATAACCAATGCACATTTTAAAATTAAATTAGGTATATTAAGAGGACTTGAATTAGGAGAAAAAAAGTACTAGGATAATATTTACTTGATTGTTAGATTTTATAAATTTGTAAATAAGTCAATTTTAATATTACATCTATCTAAATAAACTTTTATAATTTTAAATATACTGACTTATTTTTCATTTATGATTATATTAGATTGGTTTGGTGGTAGTTATTTGAATAATCTAATTTTAAAATATAATATTAATCTTATTAATTTATAAATTAATTAAAATATTTTATTTTTTTTAAAATTATTATATGCTTTATTTTCAAAAATTATTACCCTTTAAATCTTTTTGTCAAAAAAATCATCATTTATCATTATTTTTAAATAACTAAGTGCTTAGAAAATCTTAATCCGAACAAGATCTTATATATGATCTTATATATACTGTGATTGCTAATTTGCTATTACTAATACAATGTTGCAAGCTATGATGACGAAGTTATTGTTTATTCGTCTTTTTCATATTTAGAAGTTGTTTGTTTATGTTGTGGCCACAAAATTATCTCTAAACAATAAAAAAAATATATTAAAGAGATAAATGAACAATAATCTTGTCGTCGTATTAGCTTACAACATCATTGTTTTGTGAATAGTGTAATTGCGTTATCCTTTAAAAATGAAGTTGAAAAAATCATCTGAAAATAAAGTTAAAAGTTTTGCCATAATATGATCTAGGAAAAAAAATATGCCACATGTAAGAGGACTCTGAGTCTATTTTTAAAAAAATTAAAAATATTACAATATTTTAGATGTTTAAAAAGTAAATTCGAACAAAAATAAATGTAAAATAAGCCATTATAAAAAATCATGTTTAAAAAAATATTACAAACTTAATTAAATATACATTAAATATTATATATAATTCTAAACAGGAACACTAATAAAAATATATTCTTTATGTTAATATTCAATATCAATTAATCTATAAAAGAGAATTGAGGTTGGTAATGAATGTATTATAAAAATTAATTTTTGGAATTCGATAATTTGTTCTTATTTTTTATTTTAAAAGATAAATTTAAATGTAATAATTTCTTATTATTTTGACAGTAAAATTTGAGTTCACATAGGAAGATGATGTGAATCTCCAAATGGTTGTATTATAATAAATAAAAATAAAATAATATAATTAGTTTATTATTCTAAACAATTTTTTTTTCTTTTAAAATTTATCAAAGAATTAAGAACTTGGCTAGCTGACATATAGCTGACATATAGTTTTTCCTCTTAAAATTAAATAGAAATCTCAATATTCCTTCAGTAGGTTAAGTAAGTTTCGTTATTTAAATATTTAAAAAAAATAAAAATTATAGAGGGTGGCGCATTTGGCTAGCGCAGGTCTCAGCTATGAGTAATCCTGAGCTCAGAGTTTGAAAATCGTCTCTAAACCTAAATCCCTGAATCTATTTATTGCGTGAACTTAAGCAACAAAAGGGGTGGTGGCGCAGTTGGCTAGCGCGTAGGTCTCATAGCTAAGAGTAATCTTGATCAGGTCGCTCTCACCCCATTCTTTTATTTTAATAAATTAAGTGTTTCAATAGTTAAAAAAATGTAGGAGGAACGAAGACCTAATTTGTCATATGTGTAGGAGAGAAAAAAGAAAAAAATGAATAAAAAAATTAATCTTAGGAACGAAGACCTAATTTGTCATATGTGTATGAGAGAAAAAAGAAAAAAATGAATAAAAAAAATAACCTTAGGATTACTCTTAGCTATGAGAATGAGATCTACGTTCTAACAAACTGTGCCAGGTCAAGTGTTTGAACCTCTCTCACCCAATTCTTTTTTTCTTTCATTTTTTGCCCAAACTTGTTTTATTAAATTAAGTGTTTCAGTAATTAAAAAAATGTAAGAGGAGAGAGTTTTTATTAAAGAGAAATATTACGACAAAGAAAGCAAGACCACGAATCCGACGTGGTCTGCTAATGTGTAGGAGAAAAAAGAGAATGAAAAAATTTTAAATTCATTTCCCGCACATTTTTGTCTTTTCATCTCTCTCAATTCTCTTCGACGAAAATCATCTTCAAACTTAAAACTCTAGATCTATTCATTACGTGAACTCAAACATTACAAATTTTTTCGTCATAATAATAGGATTCCAGCTTTAATTATACCAAAAAAAATTATTTTGTATAGATAACGTCTAACTTCTTCAATTTTAATATTTAGGAGTGCAACATAGATAACGTCGCAAAAAATAAAGTATTAAACAAATCATTTGTTGAATCGAAAAAGTACCAACAAAGCCATGTTTTAGCGGAAAAACAATAAACAAGATTTCCTTGTAAAAACAAGATTAAGATCATGTTCTTATATTTTTTTAAAATATTAGGAAGTGAAGTTAATATCAAAATACACCATATGAATTGATTTTGTTTATGCTCGTGATTGATTAATATTTATTAAAATAGTTAAAAATGTAAGAGGATACATTTTATTAAATAAAATCAAATTCATACCAGCTTATAATATAGGGTCGGTCTTCTTTATATATAATTTTTCTTTGTGTGGCTATATGGATCGGTTGGTTGTATTAAATTTTGGTATAAATATTGGACTTGGTTGAAAACAATTAAAGTTATGTGATATTGTGTTTTTATAAAAATTGTTAATATATATATATATATATATATATATATATATAATTAAAATATACTTTATATTACTATTTTATCTAAATCAATGTTAGAATGAAGGACATATTTAATAAAAATTAAAATTGTAAATAAATTTAGAATATTCCTTTTCTTCAAACCCATAAGTTTTCAAACAAAACCATTAAGATTAATAAATTTAATATATATTTAATGAATACACCTATTCTATTTTATCATAAGTTATTTCTGTTTTTTATTTTTTTTTTTTTAAATTGTTAGATAAATGAAATAAGTTATTTAATATATATTTTTAACAATATCATCCCTTAATTAGTGATTTGATATGAAAAAAAGAATATGATAGAAGAGTTTTTATTAACAATAAAAAACAAAAAATCTCAATTCAAACCAGCTCAAAGACTAAGAGTGTCGGTCTTTTTGTTTTTTTGGACTGAAATAGAGGATGGGTCGGTGTTATGATATTAATACTTTTGAATAATAGAATAGTTTATTATTAATTTAAAAAGAAAAAGACCGGTCAAGTAAAAGGTGACCCCTTTTTCTCTTGACATGTGTAGCTTTAAAAATGGGTTCATCTGTATTACGTGTTATAGATATAGATAAACCCTAAAGATATATATATATATAAAGATAGATAGATATAGAGAGAGAAAGAGAAGAAAAAAGAGATAAAGATGGAGGCGCACAAGGAGAGGGCAGAGCAAATGGAGAGAGAAGCAGAGAAGATTACCGTTGCCGGTCGTTCAAATGAGAGTTTAGATCAAAAGGTAATATTGGTTGAAGAAAAGGCTTATGAAGATGTGATTCGCAAAGCCGTAACAGGTGGAGAAGTAACTGGAGAAGAAGAAATGGGTAATAAAGTGATTAAGAGTCCTGAAGATGTTCTTGTTTTCTCTAGGTCTGTCCAAAAGATCGATTCTTCTCTTGAATAAGAAATTATCTATCTCTCTCTCTCTCTTAGATTCATGTATGTAAGCATAATAATACATAGTAATAAGAAGATCGAAGAATAAAAAGGAGAAAGAGAAAGAAGAAGAAAAAGACAGGAAGTTGGTTTGTATTAAGTTTCAAGGCTTGTTTGTATTTGGGGTATGTTTTGATTGATTTTGGAGTTGTTAATTTTAATGTTTGGTTTTGTCAAGTTATTTTGATTTCATAAACATGTTTGTTTGATTAATGAAAGTGTGATGGATAAGAGACAAATAAAATGATGTTATATTATTTGATTTATTTTTTTTATTTAATTTAGAGTAAAAAATAAAATCTAAATAAATTGAGTTACCCAAAACCAGATCTGATTCGGTCTTTTAAATAAGCTATAGCTTATTTATCTACAAAATAATAAGGCCCCAATTTAGAAACAAGATTAGGAGTTCAGGTTCTCTGCTTCCTCTCTGTGTCTCAGAGGGAGGGGCTGAGGGAGCAGGCATATATTGGAGGAGGAGGATCTCAATTGCAAGATAAGGAGCTCTTTGTTTTGGGAAAAAAGTATTTTAATTTTTTTTAATATATATGGAAAAAAGTTTTTTTTTTAATATATATATATATATATATATATATATATATTAATAAATTTAATAATATTTATTTGTTTAAATTAGTTTTAAATTGATTTTATCTCAATTTAAGTGTTTTTAAATAATCTAATAATTGAAGATGATTTTGAGTAAATAAATTTTTTTTATTAAAATAATTAAAATTATAATATATAATAATAAAATATAATATAATAATTAAAAATATATAATATTTTGATTAATGAATGGTGTAGAATGAAATATTCAATTGTGAAAAAAAATTCATAAGTCATTCTATCTCTAATTTCATCCCAATTACCCCCAATTATTTTTCTAAGTTTAATTTGATAAAGAAATTATTAAAGAATATATGTTAATATTTTTGTTTAAACAAATATTTACATTTTAAATGACAATTATAGTGATATATTTTATATTAATTTATCAGTATTTAATAAAACTATATATTTTTAAATTTAATGATAAATTATAATATCTTGCAATTGTTCACTATATAATATTTTACTTGATTTTTTAAAACAATTTAATTAGTTTAATATAATTTTTGTTTTAAAAAATATATTATTAATATTTTTTATTACAAAATTTCATTATTTATTCAAATACCATCTTAATTTTAAATTATTAAATTATAATAATTTATAAATTAACTATATATTATTAAAATTAAATTATTATGTCTAAATTTAAAAGATGAAAAATTATTTTAATTTTATAGTATGATAAATTTGTTTGTTAATCCCTCTTAATAGTTTATTGCATTTGTATGATAAGTATTTATACAAATAAAAATTTAGTCTATTTTCACTATATATTGAAATTTCAATTATTATTATTATTAAGTATTATTTATTTTATTAAGCATTTTAAAACCCTTAATATATTATCTGTTTTATATTTAATTTAATAATTATATTTTAATATAAAAATGATCAAAATCAAACAAATACGTTTATGTTTGAAATTTAGGAGAGTTTATGAAAGACATATAATTCTGTTTCTGCTTATCAAAACCTCGGTCCTAAAATATTTGCAGCACCCGTCTCTCGGCCCTAGTGTGCATATGAGCCAGTTTATGTTTTATTGAATAATTCTGTTTTGTTTCCTTTCTCTCTTATTTCTCTTGAAACCGAATTCTGTTATTTTGGAAGTAGTTGTAACCGAATACTCTTGGGTAAACCAGCCTCTTTAAATGATGATGTCCACCCCACATTTTGGGGCTATGAATTGAATCTTTTGGAACTTGCTGCTCTAAGTTATCTCTCGACCCTCATCTCCTTTTCTTGGACTACTAGGTGTATTCTAGTGGTATTCTCTTCTCACCCCGGTTCTTCTCTCTTTAACCTCGAATTCTTTCCTCACTCTATGTCCGCTGCGTTTGAGTATTGAATTCCATCATTGGTCCCAACAATCAAGAACCCGTTTCTTGAATCAAAGAACTCGAAAGGATAGGTTATAGTTTAAAGTGTAACAATTGGTATCAGAGCTGGGCGATTCTCCAAATGGTAGAAACCCGCCAGCAAACAGAAATGGAAGCACTAAAGTTCCTAATTGAAGGATTGTCCCAACAATCAGCCGCTACGCAGGCCATTTTGCACCAACACATGACTGAATCGGCTGCCTTGCATGATGCCCTTAAACAGCAGTTGGTCGAACTAAGCAATAATATAGACGGAAGATTTAGTGTCGCTGAAGAAAGACTTGCAGCAATTGAAAGTGTCGCGTCGGGTAAGGGCCAAGATCCCTACGCCGGCCCCGATGATCAAGATGAGCCTTCTTGCCACGGTCCTCCATTTAGGCCCCAACACCTTGGCCAGAACCGCGACCACCATTATGTTCCTCCCACTCGACTAACCAAGGTCGACTTCCCTTGGTTTGATGGGCCCGATGTCGAGGGCTGGTTGATATTCGCCGAGCAATTCTTCAAGGTGGACAAGACCAAGGATGACACCACATTAGATATCGCCCCCATTCACTTTTCTGGCGAAGCAAGAATGTGATACGGGTCATATCTTCAGAACCGCGACCAAAAGGAAGCATTGTCATGGGATGTGTTCTTGTGGCGCAATTTGGGCCCTCTATACACGGCACTCCAATGAGGCAGCTGATGAATTTGAAACAGTTTGGTTCGGTCCAAGAATATAATCTCCGGTACATGTCGATTTCTCAAAAGTTATTACATATGCCAAGGGACTACGTCGTAGATTGCTACTTGTCTAGTCTAAGGGAAGAGATTGCGAATTGCATCAGGTTGCGATTCCCAGATTCTTTAAACGAAGCCATGGCCATGGCTAAGGTCCAAGAAGCAACGTATCGGTCCTTAATGTGCAGCGGGCACTTGTACAGCGCCGAAGCACCGTTGCTGCCCAAGCCATCGAATATCAACACAGCCTGGCCGGGCACCAACACCGACTTCAAGAATTCATCATATGGGTCCTCTTCAAGTGCAAACCAGGGTCATGTTAAGCAATTAGACCCGGTCTCAATGGATGAAAGACGAAAAAAGGGCATATTTTACTCTTGCAATGAAAAATGGAAACCAAACCATAGGTGTAAATCAAAGTTATTCATGGTCTCGGCCAATCAAGAAGACCACGAACCTGATCAAGAACTTGTTTTTGATGATTTACCCTCGTTGATCGGTCCAAGGGATGAACCAGCCATATCCTTACATGCCTTGACCGGGTCTAAAGCTTTTCAAACGCTCCAGATTCTTGGCAAAGTTGGGAACCTGCCGGTAGTGATCCTGATCGATACAGGCAGCACCCACAATTTTATCAATAGCAGGATTTTGGAGAAAATAGACCACAAAAGCATAGCAACCCGGGTGCAATCGGTTAGAGTGATCGATGGGTCTAATGCGTTATGCTCTAGTGTTTGCAAAGACTGGAAGTGGTCGATGGAAGGCAATGAATATCAAACAGAAATGAAGGTAATTTCCATGGACGGATATGATATTGTGTTGCGCATTGAATGGTTGATTACTCTAGGCCCGTCATCTTGGGACTTCGAAAAGCTGACCCTATCCTATGAAAAGCAAGATAGAACCACGGTCCTAAGGGGAATTCCTCGGTCGCAGGCCACTTTGATGTATGGAAACCAGATGGAAAAGACCTTAGATGAATACAGTGTTGCTGCCAAAATGCAAATAAAGAGTAAGCCCGAAGGTCAAATTGTTTCACTCGCGGCAATGACCTTGGAAGATATTCCTGAAGATCTAATTAGAAGCTATGGCTCTTTCGATGCCGCTGTTATGCTGGTTCGGGAAAAAGACTTGGCCTGGATTTTTCATAACACTATAGAGTTTAATCGAAGTTGGAAGAAATTGTTTTTGTACCAGGCGCTGAAGACATTGCAGCAACAAAGGTCAGCTCTAAACGAAGAAAACCTCGACCTTGTGTGCACAGAAATTCCATACATGGGCGGAATGGCGAGGACCCGACCAACACCACTACTGAAACGATTCCGCCGAAAGATTTTTCAGAGGACCGGTCCTATGCGGAGAAGCTTGCTGAACATTTTGAAGCCCGACCGAAGCAATATGTTTTGAAGTTTGAAGATGCACATTAGAGGCTGACCAGTCCAAGTTCTTTTCGTCGAGGGCGACGAACTTTGAAGGGGGAGATTATGTTACGGTCTGCTCACCAAAGCATCGGTCCTAAAATATTTGCAGCACTCGTCTCTCGGCCTTAGTGTGCATATGGGCCAGATTATGTTTTATTGAATAATTCTGTTTTGTTTCCTTTCTCTCTTATTTCTCTTGAAACCGAATTCTGTTATTTTGGAAGTAGTTGTAACCGAATACTCTTGGGTAAACCAGCCTCTTTAAATGTTAATGCTCACCCCACTTTTTGGGGCTATGAATTGAATCTTTTGGAACTTGGTGCTCTAAGTTATCTCTCGGACCTCATCCCCTTTTCTTGGACTACTAGGTGTATTCTAGTGGTATTCTCTTCTCACTCCGGTTTCTTCTCTCTTTAACCTCGAATTCTTTCCTCACTCTATGTCCGCTGCGTTTGAGTATTGAATTCCATCCTTGGCCCCAACAATCAAGAACCCGTTTCTTGAATCAAAGAATTCGAAAGGCTCGGTTATAGTTTAAAGTGTAACACATTCATTGTCTCTTTGTTCTACATATTTTTTCAATTTATTTTTTATATCTCATACAATGAAATTTCTAGATATCATGGTAGAATTCTTGAAAAACAAATATGTTAATCAGGCAGGAGCAAATCTATGGGTGGACTAAGCTCACCCAGGAAATAAATAAATATCTAATGGGCTCAAACTTTGAGTGATTTTATCCTATAGGTCTAGAACTTTAATTTGAGTTATATGGTTTAAACTATCAAAGTTTTAGCTATTTTGGGCTTTGTACTAAACAATAAACAAAAATCCGATTATGACATTTTTTATGCAAATTACATAATATCTAGCAAAAAGAGAAAAAATATAATTTTTCTCTTAGACTTTCTCTCTTTTCGCATCTTCTCTATGTACGTGGGTTCCTCTCAACAAAAAATTCAGTAATCCGTTCAATCAAATCAGATTTGTATGAATCTTTCGTCAAATATCACGATTAACCATTCTGACAATAAAAGTGAGTATTCTTCACTTGTCTCCCCCTCTCGATTTAGAGTTTGATTTAGGTATAGTGAAGACAATGCGTATTTTAAGTTTTACAGCGACCAGGTTCGAATTTAAATTTTACAAATTTATTTGAGTAAAAACTGCATTTTTAATGCTAGAATGAGATTTTATTCTTAACACCATTTTAAGAAAAAAATAATTATTTTAATGGAATTTATAACAAAAACACAGTTCATAAGCGCTTAAAAAATATTTGTTAAAAATATTAATGTGAAAATGATAAAAAAAAATAAGTTATTTGATTTGAAAAATATATAAAAGATAAACAATAAATAAATAAAAATACAAAAAATAGTAAAACTAAAAATTATAAATTTACATTTAAGTTTTATTTCATTATAATTATAATTATAATTTCAATTCTAATTCTTATTATAAAATGGACTCCTTCAACTTATGAATTGAAATTAGACATAATTATCCTTAAATTTTTAAGGTATACTATTTCTTTTTCATATAATTGAGATTAATTATAATGAAAAATTTTAGATATAAAAATTATTTTTAAATTTTGGTATAAAAAAATATAGATAATGTTGTGAATATGTGAAAACTAGTTGATATAAAAAGGAATAGAAAGAAGAAGTCAAAAGGAAAAATCAGTTACCTCATAAAGGGTAAATTAAAGGCGCGAACGCCATGCACGCCTCTTACATCTACTCCATTTCCATTTTCTTCAAATCCATAACTACTCTCTTTCTCTTTCTCTCTCCCCCCAATCACCTTACATAAACAACACACAATTCAAAGCTAAATTTCATGATCTGCAATTGTATATACATATGTAGAGCTTACATACAATAACTGATTATGAAGATGTTATACGAACAAAGACAGCAACAATCTCCAATGATGAAGATCGACATAGCGAAGAGAAAACATGTCCCTGAAGACATCAAGGAGGTAAGGCTGCAAATCGTGAATCTAAGAGGCATGTCTCTTAAGAATTTGCCAGATCCTTCACTAATCAACATTGGTGCTATCTGCAAATTAGATCTCTCCAATAACAATCTTCAGGTAACTTGATTTCAATCTCTAAATCCAGTTCATTACATATATATGTATGTATGAATCCTTTCGGGTTTGATTCTTTTCGCAGAACATACCAGAATCAGTAACAGCTAGACTACTGAACTTGATCATATTGGATGTGCATTCAAATCAGCTCAAATCTCTTCCGAATTCCATTGGATGTTTGTCTAAGCTCAAGGTATTGAATGTCACCGGAAATCTCCTCAAATCTTTCCCTAGAACAATCGAGAACTGCAGGTTCATTTCATTATCTTCATCTATTGATATGCATAATCAAACAGAATCAGTTTTAATTTCAAATCTTAAATCTCCATGCAGATCATTGGAAGAAATCAGTGCAAATTTCAACAAGCTAATCAAGTTACCAGAAACAATAGGTTATAAACTTGTAAACCTAAAGAAACTATCAGTCAATGCCAACAAGCTAATGTTCCTCCCAAACTCAATCACTCACTTAATCAACCTCCAAGTACTAGACGTCCGTCTCAACTGTCTCCGTTCCTTACCAGACGATCTCGAAAACTTAATCAATCTCGAAATCCTCGATATCTCTCAAAATTTCCACCATCTCGAGACTCTTCCATACTCACTCGGCCTTCTTCTATCCTTAATCGAACTCGACGTGAGTTATAACAAGATTATCGAGTTACCCGAGTCGATTAGTTACCTAAGGAAACTTCGTAGGCTGAGTGTGGAAGGGAATCCACTTGTACATCCGCCTATTGAAGTCTGCGAGCATGGATTCAACGCGGTGAAACAATACTTGACGGAGAAGAATGGTAATGGAGGTCGGAAGGAATCGCCGAGAAAGAAGACATGGTTGGGGAAGATGATGAGGTGGGGGAGCTTCAATGGAGGGAGTAATGGAGGTGAAACTGTGATGTATGAAGAGAGAAGACGAGGAATTGGTGGATATGCAATTGATGGTTTTGTTTCACGAAGGTATTTAGGTATGTCTTTTCCTCGACGAATGTTGTGTGCTAAAACTTATTTCACTAAATCTTAGATCAATGTTTTTTTGAAATGTGTAAGGATTTCAATGCATATGTGACCAAATTTGCATTTTTTCCCTTATTATAAAATGTAATTTTTTACCATTGCTATAATCATATCAATAATTTGGATACAATCATTGTGCGATTTTCAAAATACTTGTAATATTTACACATTCAAAAGTTTCAGATAGAAAATAATATAACTAAATTACTAGTAAAAAAAATTACAGATAAATCGATTTATTCGTCTCTTTACAAAAAATAAATAAAAAATTCGAATTATCGTGAAAAATGGTTGGATATATATTATTATAATAAGTATAAAACGAGTGAATAAAAATAAGTTTTATCTCATAAAATATCAATAAATATTATTTATCATTTCTCTTAAAAAGACATTCAAAAATTCGAATGAGATTAACTTATCAAAAATAAATAAAAATAAACCCAAGTTTGTTTCCATTTTCTACCAAATAAAGAAAAAAATAGTTAATTAAATAAAAATAAAAAATGAGGGTGTTATATCACCTTTCTAATGTAATTTAATTTTTGTTCTTAGTGAATTTCAACCCGAACAGTAATCTAAATCTGTCACGTCTTAAGGTAAGATTCAGTTTTTTCATATAATATTTTTATTATAATCTTTTAAACTATATAAATTTGAATTATTAATTGAGATTATCTAAGTTTGATTTGAGTTAGATTAAATTATATTAGAATTATCTAAACTAGGTGCAATATATTTATTTATCCATCATAAATAATTAAGGAACACAAACAAGGGAAAGATAACAATTCAAAAAGCAGTAAAAAAAAATGAAAGCTTCACTTGTAACTTTAGGGTTGCACTGCCGATTTGAGTTTTTTTTGTTTAATTAGGTTCTAACTTAGAATCACTATTTTCATAAAAGGATGAACAAGAATTTCAGAGCTCCTTTTGAAACTTTTGATTTTCATTGACAGTGTTAAAATAAGTTTATCAAATGTTTTTTTCACACTTTAAATTCATTTTTATTCAATAATACAAATTTGAACCTATTATATATTTTTTATCTAAGATTTCTTAAGTTCTATTTGGTATTGTAATTATTTTGTTTCCATCTTAATTTTTATCAATTTTATTTATTCAATCTTCTATTTTTTTTAATATCAATTCAATTATATTAGAATGTCAAGTAACAATAATTTTAATCAAGAAATTTGCATTACTCATGTGAATTGAGAATCAATTAAAGAAAGAAATGAGATGTTTCTATGATGATGAGAAATTAAAAAGAAATTTTAATGATAAAAGTCTTTCACCCATTTGTTACAAAAACGTGAGTGAGAGTTTGTAGACTCATGAGTATCTTTCGTAACCACAAAATTTTGAAAAACAAGTAGCATTGAAAGATTGAATATTTTTAAAAAATCAGATGTAAACTTAGCGGCATAGATTGAGATAATCAACGAAATACAATAATAGCTCCAAACTTTTGGTGGAAAGAAGAGAGCAAGGTAAACACTATTCTTTATCCACTTTCATAATAATAATTATTAATATTAGTTCATAAAATCTAATAGACTATTTTTAATAATTTAATATTTATTGAACTAATATAAATTTGTTTAAAATTTTGTGTTGAACAAAATAATGTGAAACGATAATAAATTTAAGTTGGTAAAATTGAAAATGAATATATTTATGAAAGATATTCGATGACATCAGCTAACTGTCATCAACTAACAGTGCTTATAATTTCATAAATATTTTAATTTTTAATTCAATCCAATTTAAACCTATTAAGTTTGACATGATCCATCATTACAAAATAATAAACAAATTTAATATTAGTTCAACAAATATTAAATTAGGTAAAATAGTCTAATTAGTTCTTAAGAACTAATATTAATAATTATTATTATAAAATCGAACAAACATTAGGGTTTACCTTACTTTCTTATTTCCACCAAGAGTTTAGAGCTATTATGTTATTTTGATGATTATCACAACATATACTATTAAATTTAGAAACATTTCCTAAAAATATCCAATATTTCTGTATCTTCTTTTCAAATGTCACTTATTTTTCAAGATTTTGTAGTTATAATAGACACTCTAATAAGTTCACAAACCATCGTTCATAATTTTGTAACCAATAGGCAAAAGAGTATTATAATTAAAATTTCTTTTTAGTTTCACATCATCACATAGCTATAGAAACATCTTAATTCTTTATTTATTAGATTCCCAATCAAGTGAGTATTATAATTAAAATTTCTTTTTAGTTTCACATCATCACATAGCTATAGAAACATCTTAATTCTTTATTTATTAGATTCCCAATCAAGTGAATAATGAGAATTCTCGAATTAAAATAGTTTTTCCTTAGTTAGAATTGATATTAAAAAAAATAAAGATTAAATAAATAAAATTAATAAAAATTAAGGTTAGACAGAATAACAACTTTCGCCAAACAAATCGGTAACTTAAGAAACTTTAGACATAAAATATATAATAGATTTCAAATTTGTGTTAATGAATAAAGTGGAATTTAAAGCGGAGATAAAGGGAGAAAATATATGATAAACTCACTTTAACACTGCAGATGAAGATGTCGTCTAAGAGTATATCTGATGGACTCAAAGGCAAAGGCAGATAGAGTTCATTTAATCTTAACAAATAAAAGAATAGAATCCAAATTTTCATAATCTCAAATAAAAACGTTCTATATAAATAAATAAAACCTCACCCTTCTTTATAGAAAAAAAAAATAAGAGACTTACTTATTGGGGAGAGCGATACTACTGTTATTTATTCTTTCGAAGCCTGATATTCGATCTTCAAAATCTCGAAAGCTTAAAAGGACCGTGGCTTGTCTGTCTGCTCAGGAATCTTAAGCAATCTGAAATTACTGTTTATCCTCTTTGAAGAAGATGGTTGAACCAAACGGAAGGAAGGAATAAAGTATTGAAAGGATAGAAAGGAGAAGATGGATTGGACGGAATGAAGGGATGAACAGAAGAAATGACTTGTTTTTCAAACTGTGTGCTGTACTTTAAATCTTGTATGTATACAACAGGCCTAGGAGCTTGTTTGATATCGGCTCATTTTAGATGTAAAAATAATAATTAAAAACTATAATATTGAATTTTATAAAACTCAATAAAAAAAATCAATTAAGTTAATATTAAGATATACTATCAAACCATAAATTAGAAAAAATAAATAAATTAAAAATATTTAATTTTTAAAATATATAAAAATAGGTCTATATTAAATCATTTCAAAATAAAAAATAAAATAATAATTTAAATAAAAAAATATTATACAAACATTTAATATATAAACATAAAATTTTGATTTTTATTAAATATTAATATTCATAAATCTTTTCATCAAATAACTTAAAATTTTTGGAATGAAAATTGGGATAATATTAACTTCTATTTATTTATTAAATATATTATGCCAAATGAAAAAAATTTATTTAAATAACCAAATAAAAACTAATTATCAAACCAGCCTTATTCAAAATAAGAAAGGGATAAGTTAATTAGTGGGAGTAATTATCAAACCAGTCTTATTCAAAATAAGAAAGGGATAAGTTAATTATTGGGAGAGAAGAGTGTCTAACTACACGATTCTGCTTCCAGTCCTAGCAATTGTAGCTATAATCTCTAAGAATGAGTCCATATGCTCCAAATTAGTGGTTATAAATATTTTAAATAAGGTAAGGGTTTAGAGTCTGCATTGAGTATGGGAGAAAGTACTAGTCGGAGTTGGAAATAAGGAAGGATGGTTTGAGTGAGTTAAATTATTTAAATAATTTAAATCTAACAAAAATGTAGGCATCATTGATCTTTGAGTTACTGGGTTAAAATCTAGATTTTATTCCAAAACTCAATTATTACGTCTCAAATCAATTCTTTTATAAATTAAAATACCAAAATTATCTTTTAATTAAATATTTTATTTTATATTATTAAAAAATAATATTAATATTAATATATATATATATATATCTTATATTTATTTTATTACATTATAAAATTTATTTTCATATAATTTAAATTAATAAATTATTTCATTTTAAAAAATTATATTAATTATATCAAATAAAAATAAATTCAAAATATAAATAAAATTCTAACCAACTATATTATCTAATATACCATTTAAAATTTAAATTTATTTTAATAAATAATTATACTAAAAAATAAAATTAAATATATTTAAATAAAAAATCTTAATTAATTTATAAATATATCTCATTTAAATTAAATATTGTAAAAAAATTTATTTATTTTTTGGTATAAACTAATTTTAAATTATCATTCTAAATAAATATTATAATAAATTTATTTGATTTTTAGTTATTATATTATAAAATTTATTTCATTTAAAATTTTATATTAATTATATTAAATAAAAATAAATACACAATATAAATAAAATTATAATATATTATATTATCTTATATAATATTTAAATTATAAATATAAAATTAGTATTCATTTAAATTTTAATTGATGTATTAATAAAAGTTAATATTAATATATTTATAATTTTTAATATTTATTTTATTATATTTTAAATTTTATTTGAATATAAATTAAATTAATATATTTTTAAAATGTAGAGAAGGAGAGAGAGTATTATTGGTAATAAAAATTAAAAAAATATTTTTTTCCTAATTTTATCAAAAGGGTTATTTGGGATAAAACCCCAATAACCCAAAGATCAAACGAGGCCTTAATGCGGGTCAAACCAAACTTTTTAAACTTTTTTTACTTATTTAAATATGGGAGAATAACCATTATTACATTCATTTTTTTTTTTACTCAAACTTTTTGTTAAACAAAAAAAATACTTTAATGATAAAATGAGTGATTCGAATAATTAGAATAATAATATTTTTTTAAAAAATTATAAAAATAAAATCCTAAAAAACAGCCTACCAAACAATACATCTTGTATACATGTTTTCTATTAAAGTTATCTGTTGTCAAAATTAATTGAACTATATTTGAGTCAAGATTGTTTATTTGTTTTATAACTTTTTTTTCTTCTTTGAATTTTTTTAATTTTATTTTAATTATCTGGATTTGGTGGTGTTTGACTATGGAAGGTCTTAGAGAAAAATAAAGAAAAGTAACGTTAGAAATACTTGTCAAATCTAACGGATCAATATAATAATAATAAAATGGAAATAAATAATAATTATTAATAATTTTGAGAAAATGAGAATATTTTTAATAAATTATTTAAAGATATTGATATATAATTATAAAATAATAAATAATAATTTAAAATAAAAAATATTTTAATATTTTGGGTAATAAATTTAGTAATGTAATTGATGAGAATGAGAGTAAAATAATGTTTGAATGAGTTAAATTATTTAAATAAACCAAATCAAATGATGCCTTAGTGTAGTTCATAATCAACTAGCTTGTTTAAACTTTTTATTTTTTTTAGCTTATTTAAATATGTAAGGACCTCAATTATTATATTCACACTTATTTATTGTTTTTTTTATGTCTTAAACTTTTTGTTAACTAAAAATATTTTAGTTGATATAATTAGTGATTCAAATAATTAGAATAATGATATATATATATTTTTTAAAAACTACAAAAACAAAATCATAAACACAATCTATCAAACAATATATTTTGTATACATGTTTTCTGTTAAAGTTATTTCTTGTCAAAATTATAATTTAACTATATTTGAGTCAAAAAATTTTATTTGTTTTATAACTTTTTTTTCTTCTTTAAATTTTTTTAATTTATTTTTATTTATCTAAATTTTGTGGTATTTGGCTGTGGCAAGTCCTAGAGGCAAATGAATAAAAGGAATGTTAGAAGTACTATAAATATATTATATTGATTGATAATGATTTTAAAAAAATAAAAATATTTTTAATAAAAACTCTTAAAAGATATTGATATATAATTATAAAATAATAAATAATAATTAAAAAAAGAGTATTTTAGTATTTTAGGTAATTAGTTGAGTGATGTGATTGATGAGAGTGAGAGTAAAATGATGTTTAAGTGGATTATCTATATATATAATGATGCTTAATTTTTAAAGTGTCCGGATTGCCGAGTAGAGAACAGTTATTAATTTGTTTATATATGTGAGAGTAAATAGATACTTGGGTCGGATTGAGGTTGACCCGCCCATACACTTAAAACGGTTAAAAATAAAATTAAAATATGCTATATGTAATTTTCGAACTTACAACCTAACAAAAAAAAATATGACCCTTTAACTAACTAGACTAATAACACTTTATATTTTAAATTCAAAACCAAATTAGATGAACGCATGACATTTTAACAATATAAGTTCAATTTTTTAAATAAATAATATATACATATATAATAATAATACTTAATTTTTAAAGTGTCCGGATTGCCGAGTCGAGAGCTGTGGTTAATTTGGATATATATGTGAGAGTAATGGATACTTGGGTCGGATTGTGAGTTGATCCGCACATAAACTTAAAACGATTAAAAATAAAATTAAAAATGCTATATGTATTATTCGAACTTACAACCTAACAAAATAAGTACAACTCTTTAATCAACTAAGCTAATACCAATTTATATTTTAAATTCAAAACCTAATTAGATGAACGCGGGACATTTTAACAATATAAGTTTAACTTTTTAACTAACAAATCTATATATATAAATATATATATATATATATATATATATATATATATAATGATGCTTAATTTATAAAGTGTCCGTATTACCGGGTCGAGAGCTGTAGTTAATTTGAATATATATGTGATAGTAAATTGATATTTGGGTCAGATTATGGGTTGACCCGCTATAAATTTAAAACGGTTAAAAATAAAATTAAAAATATTATATATATGTTTCGAACTTGCCACCTAACAAAAATAATACAACCCTTTAACCAACTAAGATAACAATATTTTATATTTTAAATTTAACACCAAATTAGATCAACGCGGAAAATTTAAACAATATAAGTTCAACTTTTTAACTATATATATATATAATGATGTGTAATTTTTAAAGTGTTTGAATTATTGGGTCGAAAATTGTGATTAATTTGGATATATATGTAAGAGTAAATGGATACTTGGGTCAAATTATGGGTTGACCCGCTCATAAACTTAAAACGGTTAAAAATAAAATTAAACATGTTATATATATGTTTCGAAATTACAAGCTAACAAAAATAATACAACCTTTTAACCAACTAAAATAACAACACATTATATTTTAAATTCAACACCAAATTAGATGAACGCGGTAAAATTTAACAATATAAGTTCAACTTTTTAACTAACTAATATATATATATATATATATATATATATATAATGATGTTTAATTTTTAAAGTGTTCAAATTACTAGGTCGAGAGCTGTGATTAATTTGAATATATATTTGAGAGTAAATTGATATTTGGGTCAGATTGTGGGTTGACCCGCCTATAAACTTAAAACGGTTAAAAATAAAATTAAAAATGCTATATGCATTTTTCGAACTTGCAACCTAACAAAATAAGTATAACTTTTTAACCAACTAGAATAATAACAATATATATTTTAAATTAAACATCAAATTAGATAAACGCGAGATATTTTATCAAAATAAGTTCAACTTTTTAACTAACTAATCTATATATATATATATATATATAATGATGCTTAATTTTTAAAGTGTTCAAATTGTCAGGTTGAGAGCTGTCTAGATTACCGGGACGAGAACTATTGTTAATTTAGATATATATGTGTGAGAGTAATTGAATATTTGGGTCGGATTGTGAGTTGACCCACCCATAAACTTAAAATGGTTAAAAATAAAATAAAAAATCCTATATGTATGTTTCTAATGTTCAATCTAACAAAATAAGTACAATCCTTTAACCAACTAGGCTAATAACACTTTATATTTTAAATTCAGCACCAAATTAGATTAACGCGAGATATTTTAACAATATAAGTTCAATTTTTGAATTAAATAATATATATATATATGTAATGATGCTTTATTTTTAAAGTGTCTAGATTCCCGAGTCGAGAGCTGTGGTTAATTTAGATATATATGTGAGAGTAAATGGATATTTGGTTGGATTGTGGGTTGACACACCCATAAACTTAAAACGGTTAAAAATAAAATTAAAAATGCTATATGTATGTTTCGAACTTACAACCTAACAAAACAAGTATAATCTTTTAACCTAGGGCTACAAATGAGCCGAGTAAAGCTCGACTCGATTTAGTATTTATTAGCTCGACTCGAACTCGAGTTCGAACGAGTTTATAAATTTAAGCTCGAACTCGAGCTCGACTATTAACCTACAAGCTCGGCTCGACTCGAAAAGTTTGAACTAAAATTAAATTTTCAAACTCAAGCTCGAGCTCAAACTCAAACCCAAACCCAAACCAAAATTTATTTTCAAAATGAAAATATCAAACTTTCATACATATTCAACATTTAAAACATTATATTTCAAAATAAAATATTAAACAATCATAAATATTCAAAATTTCAAAAATGATAGTCTAAAGTCCAAACTTTAAAAACATCAAACCACCATTACTAATCAAAATTCTAAAATATAAAATTTCAAAATTAAAGTACAAAATAATATAAATTGTTTGAACAATCAATATATTAGTCTTTCTAAGTCTGTTCTTCCAGCATAACACACATACTTACCTGCAGTCAATAATATGAAATGTTTAAGCTTAAAAATAATTAATATAAAAATACATGTTAAAAAATATCTAAAATTTAACTTATATATTAAGGAGTAGATACTGACCAAAAAAAAATATTTATAATCTTATTTATAGCTAGAATCTACTAATATTATATATATATATATATATATATATATATATATATATATATATATATATATATATTATAATATAATATTAATATTAATCTAATAAATTCATTTTCCTCTCAATATATAATATATATACTATAATTTTTTTATCCATTCATATAATATATAAAATATATACTAATTTTTTTTAAAAATTTTATTATATATATTATATTAACATTTTTTTATCTCTTTCAATATTGTATATAATATATTAACAATTTTTATCTCATTCGATATTATATAATATTATATACTTATTATATCTTTATTTACGCATTTTTTCTATCATTAATTCAACCCTAATATAAATTGAAAATCATTTTATATAAACCCTAATATATATTAAAAATCATTATATATAATAATGTTTTTATATTTATCCAACCTCTAATATAATTTCATGCTTTTATATATATATATATATATATATATATATATATATATATATATATATATATATATATATAATATTAGTGTTTTTTTATATTCATCCTATAAGCATTAGTTTCTCATCATACATAAGGAAATCAAAGTTATCTATAGTAGAAATAAAAATAGATAGATTTTAATTACCTGTAAACCTTGTGAATAAATGAGAGAAATATTGTAGATGAAAGATAATATGAAAAATGGAATCAACCTATTATCAATGAGTGAAAGAAATAGTAAGGACAAAAAAAGAAAAAAAAAGATGAAATGGTGAAAAAGAATAAGAAGATAAGAAGAAGATGAAATGCTTGAAGAAGAAGATAAAATGACGATGAAGAAGAAGAAATTGTGAAGACGGAAGAGAGAAGAAAAAAAAGATGAAGAGTTATGTAGATTGAAATTAGGGTTTTTGCTTTAGATAATATAATATAATAATATGGATTGAGCCTATTATACGGTCTTTGAAAAGAGAGGAATAAAGAGAAAAAAATATTGTTTTAAATTTTAATATTAAAAATAAATAAAAAATATATTATATTATCAGGCTCGAAAAAGCTCGACAAGCTATCGAATAAGCATTATATAAGCTCGAGTTCGACTCGAATATTAAACGAGCCATCTCGAGCTCGGCTCGAACTAGATTAAAGTCAAGCTCAATTCGAGCTTTGATCACCGAGCGGCTCGCGAGTAGCTCACGAGCGGCTTGACTCATTTGCAGCCATACTTTAACCAACTAATAACAATTTATATTTTAAATTCAATACCAAATTAGATGAACGCGAGATATTTAACAATATAATTTTAACTTTTTAACTAATATATATATATATATATATATATATATATATATATATATATATATATATATAATGATGCTTAATTTTTAAAGTGTTCGGATTACTGTGTCGAGAGCTGTGGTTAATTTGGATATATATGTGAGAGTAAATAGATATTTGAGTCAGATTGTGGGTTGACCCGCCCATAAAATTAAAACGTTTAAAAATAAAATTAAAAATACTATATGTATGTTTTGAATTTGCAACCTAACAAAACAAATACAACCTTTTAACCAACTAGGCTAATAACACTTTATATTTTAAATTAAACACCAAATTAGATAAACACATGACATTTTAACAATATAAGTTCAACTTTTTAACTAAATAATATATATATATAATAATGATTAATTTTTAAAGTGTTCTAAATGCCGGGTTGAGAGTTATCCGGATTGCCAAGTCGAGAGTTGTGGTTAATTTAGATATATATGTGAGAGTAAATGAATATTTGTGTCAGATTATGAGTTGACCCGTCCATAAACTTAAAATGGTTAAAAATAACTAACAAAAAAGATATATGTATGTTTCGAATTTGCAACCTAACAAAACAAGTACAACCGTTTAACCAACTAGGCTAATAACACTTTATATTTTAAATTCAACACCAAATTAGATGGAAGAGAGACATTTTAACAATATAAGTTTTATTTTTTTAACTAAATAGTTATATATATATAATGATGTTTTATTTTTAAAGTGTCCGGATTACTAAGTTAAGAGTTGTGGTTAATTTGAACATATATGTGAGAGTAAATGGATAATTGGGTCGGATTGTGAGTTGACATGCCCATAAACTTAAAACGATTAAAAATAAAATTAAAAATAGTATATGTATGTTTCTATTTGCAACCTAACAAAACAAGTACAACCCTTTAACCAACTAGGTTAATAACAATTTATATTTTAAATCCGACACAAAATTAGATGAACACGTGACATTTTAACAATATAAGTTCTACTTTTTAACTAAATAATTATATATATATATATAATGATGCTTAATTTTTAAAGTATCCGTATTTCTGGGTCGAGAGCTGTGGTTAATTTGGATATATATGTGAGAGTAAATGGATACTTGAGTCAGATTGTAGGCTACCCGCCCTTAAACCTAAAACGGTTAAAAATAAAATTAAAAATGCTATATGTATGTTTAGAACTTACAACCTAACAAAACAAGTACAACTCTTTAACCAACTAGGCTAATTACACTTTATATTTTAAATTCAACACCAAATTAGATAAACACGTGAAATTTTAAAATATAAGTTTAACTTTTTAACTAACTAATATATATGTTATAAACATACAATATAAAGAACAAGAGAGATAACAACAAGAGAATGTATTATTGTTTATCAAATGAATAATATTTACAATGTTCCTATGTGTCCTATTTATAGGACTAGATACATAGAAACCAAAGGTCTTCATAATGGTGGAATATGAAAACCAAGAATCTTACACAATGACATAAATTAATTATATTGCATTGATAATACCCCCTTGGATTCCATTGGTATATTGCCTCATTAAAAACTTTATCAGGAAAACCCATTGGGATAAAATCATGATTGAGGGAAAAAGAGTGTAGTACATAAAATCCCCCTTTTGTTACCTCACTTTAAACTTTTGAGTCTCCACATGCCAATATTATACAATAGTTTTTCAAAGGTCGTAGTAGACAATGCTTTTGTAAATAGATCTGCTAGATTATCCGATGAACGAATTTGATGAACATCAATATCACATTTCTTTTGAAGATCACGAGTGAAAAAGAATTTTGGTGATATGTGTCTGTTCTATCGCCTTTAATATATCCTACCTTTAATTGTGTAATGAAAGCTACATTATCTTCATATAAAATTGTTTGAGAATTCTTGTTTACAAATAAGCCACATGACTCTCGAATATGATGAATGATTGATCTCAACCATACACATTCTCAACTTGCCTCGTGAATAACGATGATCTCAGAATGGTTTGAAGATATGGTGGTAATTGATTGTTTCATAGATCTCCAAGATATAGATGTACCGCCATATGTGAATACGTAACCCGTTTGAGACCTACCATTATGAGGATTAGATAAATACCCTACATCTACGTACCCAATCAATTCGGCTTCACATATATATAGAGATTTTGGAGTGTGCTTCAGGTTCGGGTAGACTTGACATTGTTGATACTTCTTAACATACTCTACACATTCACGTTCCATGTTCTTCCAGTAATAGCCAAAGCGAAGGATCTTCTTAGCAAATGTTGATCCGTTCATGTGTGTGCCACATGTTCCTACGTGTACTTCCTCCATGATCTAGGATGTTTGAGGTTGGTCGATGCATAACATGCTCTAACCATCGAAGGAGTGTCGATATAGCTTTCCTGCGAGTAGCACGTAGTTGATTGCGTATTAGCGTAGAGCTCTCCTCTCTTTCTTCTGGAAGTGTGAAGGATACTCTTCATGCTCGACGTACTTATGTAGAGATTCAAACCACGGTTTGGGAACCACTTTAGTGTGTAATCGTCCTCTTCTCGAAGTATCTTTTTTTTCCAACGAATCTTCAAAGGCTTGATCTTGATCCTTATGAGATTTGCGTCACGGATGCTAACGTGCCCAAAGTGTCTATAAATCAATTCTGACGTCTCAAAACGTGTGTGAATATCACATGTTCAAACTTAGCCATTAAAGTCGATAAATGTTGATGATAGAGTTTGAAATACTCTCCTTTAACTTTACATTCACCATTAACTTGTGAAATGACTAAGTTCGAGTTTCCTACTAGTTCTAGGCGGCTCTCTCTTTTTTCGTGAGCAATCTTTAAGCCATAAATGCATGCTTCATACTCTACTTCATTGTTCGTCACGGGATACTTGAGCTTGACTGAGATTGGGTTTTATGTTCCCACATGATCAATGTGTAGTATTCCGATGCCATATCCTTGTTTTCCTGAAGCTCCATCAAACAATAGTTTCCAAGTTGTAGAGTTGATAGTCATCACCTCGTCGTCTGGGAATGCTAACTCCTTGTCATCTTCAACTTTGATTGGTTGGTCTGCGGGAAAGTCTTCTACAATACTTCCCTTGATAAATTTCTAAACCATGTACTCGATGTCGCACTCCGCTATCATCATCATCCACTTAGTTAATCTAGGTGATACAAGCGTTTTCTGGAATAAATGATGAATTGGATTGAGTATCAACACCAACTTGACTGTGTGGGCTTGCATGTAATGTCATAGCCTCTTGGTGATCCAAGTTAGGTCCCAATGCACCTTCTCTATTGGCGAGTAATTAAGTTCGTAATATGTCATGCGCTTACTTACGAAGTAGACTACAACTTACGTCTTCTCTTTGTTTTCTTGGGCTAGTAGACTACTATCACGTTTTCTGTGGCTGTATGAGTTATATTTTTTCAAGGATCATCGTATAATTAAAATTTATAATAAATGTTTTTAAAGTCACAATATGCTAGCTTGTAACTCCAAATATGCATCCACTGCCATAATTTATTTTTTTACAAACAATGGTATTTAAAAATAGAGAAATGACTGGAGAGAGAATTTGAGAGGGAATTACGTGGCGCAATCTGATTTGCAGAATAATTATCAAATTTTTTCTTTCTCTTCTCACCTTTTATTCTTTTCCGGTCAGTGATGTAGTGACACGTCATTCTTACTTAATTTCCTCTCCCAAATTCCCTCCCCTGCCACTCTCTTAAAAATATGTATATAATTATAAATATATTAGAATTAACACTTGTTTACAAAAGATTCAATTTATTTGATAAATAAATTCATTTAAGAATTTCAATTCAAATTTAAATGGAGTATAATTTTAACTTAGTTGAACAAATCCCTAATTTAAGGTTATTTTGAACTTTTTCTTTCAATAACATTAATAAAATATCAAATTACCCTAATTATATATTTTATAAAATATTAGATACAATTCAATTTTTTGTTTTTTTATTCAATAATTTCAAATAATTGACTTTTATAATTAAAAAATATTTTAATTTCAATTTTATTTTTTTCAAATAACCCTGCATCAAAGAAGCTCTAAGTTAATATAAATTTCTAATGTGACAAAAATGTATAAAGAAAAAAAAATATTTTGTAACATAAATAAAACAATTTAATTTGCATTTCAACCCATTAAGTTTGAGCTCCCTTAAACACAAATTTATAAATTATGTTGAATATATATCATGTAAATAAAGACATAATAATATTTTTTAAGGAATTAATACAACATTGACAATAAAAATCATTTGCATTTCTATATCTAGCAAAAACAAAGAAAAAATAACATATAACATAGGAAGTCAATAAAAAAAGAGATGTATATGCAAAAAGAGATGTATAATTTGTGTATGCTTGAACTTAAGGGAGTCAAATTATAAATTTAAGTTGTGAAGAATTACATCCTCTACATCATTTTGTGTTAGATATATTTCATCAAAGATGAAAAAATATCTTATCCCAACTATTTATTTATTTTTAATTACTTAATCAATGCATGAATTAGATTTTTACTTTATATAGTTTTTTATTTATTATATATGAATGAAAATCTTAATTAACTATTTATGTTAAAAAAATAAATATTACCAGTGTTACCTAAAATATTAATTTGTATGAATATCTATTTATTTTATTTTTATTTAGATGCTAAGTTCGATTATAATAATATATCAATTTTGTTCTAACTATTTTTTCACTTGACAACAAATTCAAATACAATAATTTTTTTTTGTATCATTCTGACAAGATTCAAATACAACAACATTTTTGTATTAATACAACAAATATTTTTGTATAAATACTACAAGATTCAAATACGATTATCCGGAGCTAATTTATATTTTATTAATTTTGTAGCATTATTTTATATTATTTCTTGTTTATGTATAGAAATGTACCTATAAAAATCATTTTCTAATTTTCACCATTTATTTTTTATTAATAAAATGTTTATTTTATTCTAAAAAATAATGATAAATACTTTAATTAGTCATCTATCACTTATAATTAAGCAATTCTTCAATAAATTATAGCTTCATTTCTTATATTTGATTAGATGATTTACAAAAATGAATGAGATTCTGATTTTCCGTATAAAAATTAATAAATATATTTTATTTATGGTTAAAATGTGAATCTAATTTAATTAGTTTAATTATTATTTATTAAAAAATTATTATAAATATATATTATTGTTTTCCATCATTTAACTTTATCTTTTTTAATAGTGTTACCTAAAATTGGTTTATTGCAACATTATTATTTGTCTATTTTCATTAACTCTTTTCTTAGTTAGTAGTTAGTGTCCGGAATTGTGACAATAATGATATATGTATTTTTCCTTGCTATATTCATTTTTATACTCATAACAATATTCAGATGATATGAATATTTTTGTAATAAATTTATAATCAAGAATTATTATATATTTGTTTATTCTTTTTAAGAGAAGTTTGGAGAACATACATTTATAATGTTACTGGATTTTATGTATTTTTTTCATAAATAATTAAAAGTTATGTACTTAGAAAATAAAATATATGAAACATTCGTATCATATCATTCAAAACATTTTAAGAAATACAAACAAAAAGAAGCTGACCAACATAAATAAAAGCTACAAATAATTATAAATCTTAAACAAACATAAAAGATGAAACTACTATGCCCTGTTTTGACACAACCAATCCAAAATAAAATAAAATGAGACCTAACCTAATTTGACACACCAATCCATAATGAAACAAAGATGAGGCACGAAACTATGATACTATGGTCTACTTTAGCACAACAAACAGAGAATGATATCAATAATATCCACCGCAAAAGTTGCTGCTCCCACCCATGGCTTGATGCTATCCCATTGAACTTGGACCAGGGCCACCCATAACACCTCGAGTGCTTTGATCTCCAATGGCGCCGACTTCGGGGATGTTACCATTGAAACTACCTTCACCACCATTAATGGAGCTAGTATGATCAAACACGTTAGAAGCTTCAGATATCTTTTGGTCCACCAGGGCCTTCATATTCTCCAATGATCCTTTTACCATCTCAAGTTGTGCATATGTCATATTTTTCATAGATCTCTCCCACCACCTTTGTTCCCGCCCAACTTGTAAGGTTTGAGCTATCACCTTTCCACGCTGTTTTGCGGCCTCCAGCTGCTCTTGAACATTCATGATTTGATTATTCAAATCATTCACGTTGGACAATTGATGAGACTCCACTAGTTGTTGAGTCTCACGGGAAAGCCCCGTTGAAGAGGATGCATCATTAGTACCTATAATCCGGTTTATAATCTCATCTACAGATGGGTGACCGAAAGTAAATACTTTCTTCCCCGGAGAGAAGACCATGGTTAGCATCTGGACTCCGCATAGAGTGGTTAGTTCACTGCATTTCTTGAACACTCCAGTTTTTCTCTTCGAGAAGGTCACTTGAAGGTTACTCTCCTTCTCCATTTTGGTCATGGTGATTTTTCGACGTCCTCTACTTAATCTTGGCATGACTAGTTACAAATTTAACACGAGAGAAGGATTATGCAAGAAATAGATATATATTTTGTATATGCATTAACTAAAGATAGTCTATTTATATATTTAAGTATTGAAGATTGACAGGCTCTATGTCATGAGATATTTTTTTATCAACGATGGAAAAATATCTTATGGCCAATTATTTATTTATTTTAGTTACTAAATCAATGCATTTAGTTTTTTTACTTTATATTGCAAAATTCTTTACTTTATATAACTAATTTTTATTTATTATACATGAATATGAATGAAAATTTTAGTACTATTACTTTCACCATTTATGTTAAAAAATATATATTAATGGAGTTACCTAAGTTTTTATTTTACAACTTGATTATGCATATCTATTTGTTTTACTTTTACTTATTTGTTAGGTTGGATTATAATAATATAACAATTATCTCTGTTTTAACTATTTTTTACGATCGATAAAAAAAAATTCAAATACAAAAAATACTTTTGTATAAATACAACAAGATTCAAATACGATAAATATTTTTTTTTATAAATACAACAAGATTAAAAAAAAAACAAATATTTTTGTATCAATTTATTATTGGAGCTAATCTATACACTACAAAAAAAAAAACTATCGATTTGCAATAGACACTCAACAACAATATTTTCTTTAAAATTAGTCATTTGCTATTATCTTAACATTATTCAGGTGACTTGCAACTAAAACTAAAATTATACCAAATATATTACAAATCGACCAATTGGAATTTTGCATTATCGTGTACAATACTACTTTCCATAGATTTGCACTAAAACCCAAAATGTTGCAAAAAAAATCCCTTATTCTATAAAACTGTAACTAACCTTGGTTAAAAGGGTTTTGAACCAACATTTATATTAATATTTATATTAAAAGCCCCACTGTCTATGCAATAATTACTTCAATATTTTTGTATATAAATACGATTAATTTGTATTTACTTTTGCAAATTTATCCGCACTTTGGTTTGCAATACTCAACTTGAATTATATTTAAATGCTTAATATTTGAAAATGATGTAATACAATTTGCGATAATTTGTATAACTATTTCTATAATATCTTCGATATATATATATATATATATTAATAAAAGCAAATTTATCCTCGGTTTTGCAATACTCAATTTGAATTATATTCAAAAACTGAATATTTGAAAATGATGCACTATACAATATGTAAAAAAAATATCAATAAATACTAATTAACAATGCATTAATAAATTATCACCTGATTTACAAGACTTCTTAAGTGGTCACAAAGCAAATGAAGAAAATGTTGAAGGATAGAAAATCAAGTACACCAATCTTGTTGCTTTCACACTCCCAAGACAATGAATATTTGAAGCCAATTGATGGTAATAGCCCTTCCTTTAGCATATGAAATATGCTTCAATAAAGAATCTGCTACAACTTTCACACTAAATGTCCTTACAGGTGATAATATGTTCGTCTCACCATTGGTGATTTGGTTCGTAGCAGCCCAAGTATATCTAGGAGTTCCTTTTACACGCTACACTATCCTCGGTGACGATATCGTCATCGGGGATGAGCGGGTGGCTGAGCGTTATCACGAGCTAATGTCGCAACTGAATGTTCCATTTTCGTTAGAGCATATAAAGGGAGTGCTTGGTTCCTCTTTGCTATTGACTCGGGTCTGTTGGGCTAAGGGGAGACTGAACTGTCATCAGAAAATCACACTGACTGACTGAAGTACCAAACACAGAATCAAGAAAAAATAGGACAGCTAGAGATAGAGAGATTCCATATCAACAGGGCAATATTTTTATATAAATATTTATACCTCCCTTTCCTTCTTGTTTAGTACTGGACGAGAGTCACTCATCATCTAATAAAGCAACTAACTAATTAGGCCGGAGTTAGGAAATTAAGCATGTTCAACCATAGAAGAAATTCTGCCATCCATAATTTATTATAATTTTATACAACAAGCAAATTGAAATAAAAGATAACATAAAGGTCCCCATTTGGAAACACTTAGAGCTTGTCTGATGGATTTAATCCAAATAAACCACCATCTCATCAATTATCAACTCTTCATTCAAATCAAAATACTTTTTTCTTTTATATGCCTATTTACTATACATCATCAACACTAAGTAAAAGAATTAAATAAACTTTTTTTTCAAATTAGATCAAACAATATTTTTACCCATAATCCACTTTTCTTTTGCAAAATAAATAAAAATCAAAGATTTTGTTTCTATATATGGATCCGTTTCCAAATACAAAAACATTTGAAAACTAAATTTAGACAAAGACAAGTTCAGTGTTTCAAAATGTAGGTTCACCAAAAACCAAATGAAAGCTTTCGATTTTAAATTTAAAGTGCAAACCACATAAGTAGACTTACTAGCGTTACTCCCTCATTTGAAAGTTCATCTAGAGCTAACCGATCAAATACTTGCCTGTCCGTTGGTGATTCATCAATCTATAAAAACCAAAATTACCAAAGATTACTAAACTAGAGATAAGAATCATAGATAATTAACTAGAATACCATCCAGTCTCAAGTGTGAAGAATAGTGCCATCAGCACATCAAAAAACCAATCCAGAACAATCAAGTTTAGAATGGATAATCTTGATAGGCTCTATCTCAAATGATCCAGTAGTGAATCTCTTTTTAGTTTTAAATATTTTAAGCCTAGATGGAACAAAAATTCGTACTCCTTCAGATGCTTTTTACTTAGTTATACAAAAGGAGTATAATCAACTTACAAGAACAAGAATCGAAAAGAAGAGAAAAATAGTTTTTTGTCGAACCAACACAGGCTTCCATATGCCAAATATCCCTAATGCTTGTATTCATGTTTGAAACCCTATTTCAATTATTAAAAAAATATGTTTGCAGCAAAAAAATAAAAATTATAATCAGGTTGGATCCATAACTGTCAACACACTAAAGTGGTCCAATATAATGTAGATTGTTAACAAGAAATGTGATATATTTCAAAACTATTTTGTTCATAATATTTAATAGAACAACCGTGAAGTATATGAACTAGAATGTATAAAACCTTATTGTCTTACCTTCATTGTGAAGGATGAGGCAAAGATCGGTGTATGAGGGTCTAGAGTTGGGATAACCTGATCAAACAACACTATATATTAAAAATTTGGTAGAAACATAATAAAAAATATTATTGAACAAATAAATCCTCAAAATGACTATGCTTGGTTCCGCTGAAGGAGGCTTGGTGGATTGATCGATTAGCGGTGAGTTAAAAGGAAACGTTGAGGATCCTAAGGTAGAGAATAGGTTTCGGACAGGGAGGCGTCTATAGGACTATAAGTTTGGGGTAGTGGTTTAGGGTTTCAAACATAGAAGCTGCTACAAGTTTGGGTAACATGATTAGGGTTTAGGACGGCTGGAGGCAATGGTGGTTTTGGACAACGGTAGAGAGATGATTTTTTTTTTTTTTGAAATGAAATGTGTTTGGGGGACTTAGGCGGGCAAAATTAAAGTGCAGTTACAAAATTTGGAGTAAAGGGACACCTAACTAATTTTAGGGGTAACAGGACTTTAGTGTCATCTGGTGAGATTTTTGCAAATTAGAATTGCAACTAATTTAGAGGTAAATTGACTTCAGCGCCAATATGCGTTAATCCATGTAATATTTACATTTCATCAATGCAGATGTTAATGTAAATCCGATGACATTTAAGTAATTATTTTTCAATAATCAGGTAAATTTTTTAAAATTGGAATTGGAACAAATTTAGGGATAAACGAATTTCAGCGTCCTTTAGTCCTTGCAATATTTACATTTCAAACATCAGTGTAGATGTTAATGTAAATCCAATGGAATTTCAACATCTGCGTTAAGTCTTGTAATACTCTCCTTTAACTATAAGTGAATTCAAATATTCGTTAAGTCTTGCAATACTCGCTTTATAATGCTATTGCCAAAGGTAGTGCTAGATCTATTTTGCACTAAAATTAACCATAATATACACTCATATTCACCATAAAATTCACTAAAATATACCATAACATGTACAAAAATAAACAATAATATAAATATTATATTTAGTTAAATAAACATATTATGAACTAAAAGAAACCTTAATATGTTATTAAATAAACTATAATATAAACCATTTTACTAGTAATTTAAAACATGTCATTTACATATTGTTCTTCCCCTAATATAGGTTCAACATTTCTATTTGTACTATAATTTGAATCACTTAATACATCTTCAATTTCCTCTAAACCACTCATATGCGATTCAATTTCATCTGATCCATCTAACTCAACATTCAAAATATTTGGGTCACTCAAATCATTTACATTGTACAACGATATATTAAGGGGAATATACAATTCAATGATTGGTTAATCCTATTGATACTCCACCTCCACCTCCACCTTATTTTTCCATATTTCCTCAATCTTTCCCCTTTCTTTTGTTTTACAAACGGCCAACCATTCACAATTAGGATCTTTCATTGGGGTTGGATAATACGAATAATAAACTTGTATGGCTTGTTGTGCAAGAACAAATAGATCATACTTTGTATATCCATGTTTCATGTTAATGGTAATCAATCTATAGGTTGGATTAACTCTATTACCTCTTGTCGGATCAAACCATATGCATCATAATAGAACAGCATGTAAACATGGACCAAGGTATTATAATTCAATAATCTCCTCCAAAAGTCTATAGTAATCGGTATTGTTGGCATGCGCAAATACCACTATTCATCGTTAATATATTAGAACTGTAATCACCTGACTTCCAGACATAATCATTGATGAAGTAAGTTTGATTGTTCAATAATTCTGGCTACTGAATCTGAAGATCCAAAGGTTGTGGAAAATTTGGGTAGGCTAGATAACAATTTGAGGTTAGGAACAAGCTCTAGTGTAGGGTCTGGAATGCAACCGGTTTCTGATTCTCATCTGGTCAGGGTTAGTCTAGAGATGATTTGAATGTGTATATGGATGATGAGTGTAGCTTGAAAGATCTGGATGCTAAAAGTGTTGGGTCCGGCCGAGTAGTGATTGATGTTGATGGTAAATTGGGTTAGAATATAATGACTACTGATTTTGAGATGTCAAAGAAACCAGCTTTGGTAGTGTTTATGGTTGATGGTTGTAGATTGAAGATCCGAGACAATGGAAATGTTATAGGTGACCAAATAATGATTGATGTCCAGAGGAGAATGAGTCAGGATAATTTGACTTCTAATTCTATGATGATTGGAGGTACTAGTCTTGAATTTCTAAGTTAAGTTGATGATGGGTCAAAAAATTCAGCATTGGAAGAGGCTTCTACTAATGGTCAGTCTGCTAATCCTATAATTAATGGGAGACTTGGTTTAAAATCAATTTCTAAGGCGAGGATGCATACTAAAAAGTTGGCTCGAAAGTAGAAGAACACTCCCATGAAAGTTTGCCAAAGTGAGATGCAAGAACCGAATGCTTCTAATAAAGATAAACTGGGTACGAGTTCTGCTAATAAATAGAAAGACTATCTGTTGGAATTATTTCCAATATTTGGGTACATATATTATTTATAATTGTATATTAGTTGTTATCATAATAAAGATTAAAGTCCAATTAAAGTGATCTATTAAAGTATAAAAATTATGGGGCTTATTTAGACATCTATAATAAATATGGGGATTATTTGTGTAGAAGCAAAAATATCATTTATTATTACGTTGATGGGCCGAATAATAAATGAGTATATTAGGGGCTAGGTCCCCAACCCATATAGAAAGCCTACCTATTTGTTTCTCTCATCAGACAATAAGGTTTTTGTTCATCTCTCAAGAACACTAAAGAGGGCTATCGACATAGGGTTGGAAGACTTAAACCCCACCCACATCTGACATTCCGATTCAGGTCCAGATCCAGAATAAAAAAATCCACATTCAGATTCAGGTCCAGATCCAAGATCAAAAGAAGATCAAGAAGAAGAGAATAACGAAGAACGGCTTAATGAACCGCTCTGCATTCAAGATCCAGGTACGTTTCTGCAATTACAGTTTGTCTCGATTTATCGACATAGAGAATTAAGAATATAGATTTAAGGATTAAAGATCTAGACTAAAGAATTTAACACTATCTTGATCTTAGGCATAATACTGAAGGTGAGTTGGGAAATGGTGATCTATAGAAGGGCATGCGAATTGAATCTGAACTGCAGGATTTAAAATTGTAGTTATAGGGTATTCTAGTAAAACTGATGTATCTGAAGGACTAGATAAAATCAGTAAGGCTACTTGTAAAGAATTGAATCATAAATTGGGGTTGGAATTGGGTGATTCTGATGGAACTACTAAGATGAGAGTTGATCCTAGGGCACAAAGTTTTATCTTGGGTCATCCTGAAATTGAGCTGACTACTGATGTTGAGTCGGGAAATGTTTGGGTTGATTCATATACAAGTACTGATTTCCGGTTAACTCCAAGGTTTGTGGCTTGTAATAATGGAAGGTTGGAGCTATGAAGTTAAGATTCTGGCCAAAGAAATGGGGTTGAATGGGTTTATGATGAATTCTGAATTTGGATAAATAAAAGAAGAGAACGAAATCTGAAATTAATGTTGGGTCTAGGTGTGTAAAAGTGTTGGAATTAATTCTGTAGTTGATATTTTGACCAATGAATTGGGTCAGAATGGGATTGGAACATCTCCTGAAATGAGAATCGAGACTGAGATTTTGATGAATACTGAATTGAAAATTTATGGGACTAAGACAATTGTTGATGATACATCAAAGTTTGGCTCAAAGGCTGGTGATGAGTGTGCTAGGCCAGAGTCTAACTGAAGCCCTGATTATGTGGTTGTTATAACTAAGACTGATGCAGGAATAGGTCATGAGCAGAGCAATAGAATGTAGTCGATGGCTAGAAATTTGGGTCGAAAGCAGAAAAGGCAGAGTCCTAGGTCTAATTATAAAACTCGGTTGGATGGAACAGAAATTGCTGGAATTCTGGGATCATATTTTGGAAAGCAGAATTTTGGGACTGAAGATGATAAAACACGGTCTATTCGCCTAAATCATTTAGAAACCTGGGTCTTCATGCTGAATTCAATGAGCCTAGGTCTATTGAAGTCATTAGCAACAAGTTAAAAGTTAAGAGGTGACAATCGAATAAGAACTTAAAGTTTACTTGGTGGTAGTTACACCACTCATTGGTAAATTTTCTCATTATTTATTTCCCCGGTTGAGGGGTCAATACTTGGATGATCTTTCTTAGTAACAACACTTTTAGAGCCTTGGATGCTGACATTATCAGATCAACGAATGTCCTACGAGGATTATCAGTACTGGTCTTGTTTAAGGTGGCGTATGAACCTACCTTGGTGGAAAAAGTTGTTTATGAGAAAATTGTTGTTTTGAAGGACGCGTCACTCCATTGTTCTTTTCCTCCCAGATGTTGGCAGCATGACCAATTTTTGCCTTCTTCCGTGGATTATACCTAGGGGTGCCGAGTATGACTTTTTACCTTCTTTAGCTTCCTTTCAAAGGGAATCATCATACCCCTCATCAGCATTGGTTAAGTCTTCCAAGAAGTGATATTTTGGACCTGACAATTTCTACGTATAATGTACGTTTATATTAACGTAAAACATGTCGACTTGTGCTTGTTCACTAAGTAGTTCATCCAATTCAGAAGCGACTTCTTTCCATCTATTAGTGTAGCTTTCGAAAGTTTCGTTTTCCCTTTAGTGAATCTAATGTACTTTCCGCTCGGGTTTGTCAACTTTGACAAACATAGCGAACCGACTCATGAACACCTTGGCCAATTCTTCCATGGTCTGGTAGTTTGCAATATTCTAGCGTGTATTCCATTCTAGAGTCGTGTCTGCCAAGTATCTAAGAAATATTTGAGTCATCGTGACCTCTCCTAAATTGTGTGGCATCATATTTATGATATATTCGTTCATGAAAGTCGTAGGATCCTTCTTTCCCGAGTATTTTTGAAGGTTTGACAATTTCAGCCCATGAAGTATGGAAGTGTTTTTCGTAGCTTCCATACTATACCTCCAGGATTCCATGGCCCTGGACGTACCTCTAGTAGTTGGCTCATTTATCTTCTTTAGGATTTCAGCTTGTATCTTCTTTATGTCGTTCATTTCCTCAACTTGATTGAGAACAACATCAACTATTGAACCATTTTTTCCATCAGTGGATCGGGGTACTTGACTCTCTCATCTCATTTTCCTTTTAGTATTTGCTCTTTTGTTGACCTCTTTAAACTCATCATCACGCTCTTCTATTAGCGCTTTCCCTTTGTTGATCTGGGTGATCCATGCCAATTGTCTATCAACGTCGGCCTTATCTTTTTCATCAGAGTCATACCAATCTTCCACCTTCACTCCTTCATTATTCTTAAGGTTTGGCATATTTGGGTTAGAGGAATTCAGGTTAGAAGTATGGGGATGGGGTTGTGGTTGTAGATTAATAGGAGGAACCATCGCTTCCACTCGTGCCATTAGAAGTGTTATCTTGTATTCTAGAGCCCTCAAATCATATTTGGTGGCCATATATTCTACTTGGATGATAGTAAAGTGATATGTCCTTCGACCTGACGTGGGTTGCTCCTCCGAGTCAGACATAGTGTAATGTTTGGAAACTGGGTCACGTAAAGAGTACCGATCTTTGATTGGATCACGTGAAGCTGTCATAGATTAAAGATCTGTGTTCAAAGGAATATAATGAGTTTAAAACCTTTAACAAGATAAGACAAGCAATGCATGGCTTGTATGCACATAATCCCTAACATGCAATAGACGCTCAATTTACTCATTCACAATATATAACATGTAGAAAAGAATGAGTAAAATAAGAATGAGTTATTTTATTAAAATCATAAGTGTTATAGATAAATCGCAAACAAAAGACATAAAATGAAAACAGGCACCTCATCATCCTCTCATTATAATCTTTGCTCTCAAGAACGATAAGGTTTAAATAGAGAGATGTATTCCCGCATTGTTCCGAGTGGGTTAAATCTCCTCATGCCTCGTTCATTTTTCTTTGCGTTCCTCCGAGCAAGTCTTGCATTTTTTTTTCATGCCTCGATATCTTTCAAAGTTATTGCTAATTTCTTGACTCTCATGGCCTCAAGTTCCCTTTCAGTGCTCAAATTCTGTCTACGTTCCTCGATGGTATATTTCTTGACCATGCTTACGCCTAGAATCTGAGTAGTAATGACACAAAGAAAGAAAATTAGTTAAATTAGATTACTCTTTCAGCTTTTCTAGGTTTCCTCAATTTTCCTCCTTTAAAATTATTAGATTTAACCTCAAAATTTCGAAATTGTACACATATTCCCTAGCATTTTAAAACTTTGAATGGATAAACTGAGCATCTAGATATATATATCTATGTGCATACATGTATTTATCATATAGATAGTAGTCAAGTAAAGGGCTTCATGACGTGGCTTGGGTTGAGGGTGTCATCCACATTGTCTATCATTAGCACATAAAATATAGATGTGTGAGCTTCATCCAACGATGTATACTCACACACCTCCACGTTGGAGCTCCAAGTCTCATGCAAATAGTCAAATAATTTTATTGTGGAGTATGAATTAACGTAAGAAAATTTAAATACTTGGCCAAAATTACTTTGGAGATAAACGTTGAATGTCCTCAGCAGAGTCGCCAAAAAACTATGATCGATTTAAAAACAAAAACAATTTTTTGATCGACAATTTTGAAAATTTTGAGACTGTCTTTAAAAATTTATTTTAAGGAGAATTAATTTTACGGTTTGAAAAAATTAAGTTTATAAAACGAGGCTTTGTAAACAACTTCATATTTTACCGTCCCGTCGAATCTGGGAGAGAATGAGAATTTTTTAATGGGAAGTATGTCATAGGCCTACTTTAACGTTTTCAATATTAATTAACCTCACGACTAGAGAGTCTCCACCTAATTTTAAAAATTAGAAAATTAAGAGAGTGAGTTCGGCGTTTGGTTACGTGTGGGAAAAGGTTTTTTATAAGATGTGTCCCACAACGCCCCTAATGTCTCTACTAATTAATTTTTTGGCATTTCTTTTAAATTCCTTACGCTTTACAAATTAAATTTTTCCATTTTAACATTCAAAGTGTTTGCATTAGATGAAAACAAAGAATTAATAAACAAAGACAAAACTTAAAAAAAACAAGAAAACCTAAGCAAATAATCCACATATAAAGTTATCCTAAAAACCAGAGCTAAGAAAATTATTAATAAAAGTTTAATTGGCCTAAGTCTATATTGATTTTGTTAGATTAAAGTAGCTAATTAATTTAGGATAATTAGACAACGGTTATAAAATTACCATGTTTTGAATATTTAGTTTAAATAATCAAAAAAGGAAAATTGTTAAGTTAAAATAGTTAATCAACTATTAGCATATAAATAAGAACTTAATTGTGTCAATTTAATCATGTGCAGATTAAAGAAAACCGGAAAAAAAAAGTTGTCCAGTATTTGATTAAAGTTAACATTTAATCAAACTTCGATTTTATAAAAGAGGCGGTTCTGGTTTTATCTCCAAAATCGGTATTTTATACTTCGGTATTCTATACTCGGTATTATAAAGGAAGAACGTGTCTGGTATTTTGAAGTTCGGTTTTCAATATAAGCACGCGTCCAGTAATTTGTGAAATCGGTATTTCACAAACACACGTCCGGTATTTTATGTTTTTCGGTATTTTAGGAAGATCGGTTTTTGAAGAAGCATCTCCAGTAGTTTGTAATTTCGGTACTTTACAGACACGCTTCTACTAGTTATGGAGCACGCCTGGTTAGTTTACACTTCGGTATTTAATGGAGTGCGCCCGGTTAGTTTACACTCCGATATTTTACCAAAGCGTATCCAGTTATTTACGCTTTGGTATTTTATCAAAGCATGACCAGTAGTTTGCACTTCGGTATTTTATCTAAGCGTCTTCGGTATTTTTCTCTTCCGGTTTTATATTAAGATCGGTATTTTACCACAAAGAGCACCCGGTAGTTTATCCAAATCGGTTTTTGGATAAATGTATCCGGTATTTTATCCAGATTAGTTTCTAGATAAACGTCTCCAGTTTCATCTCACTATCAAGCCTTCTAGTTTTATATCAAAATCGGTATTATATCAAAAAGGCGTTCCCGGTAATTTATTCCAATTAACAAACGCTTCTGGTAATTCATCAATCCAGCTTTATATTAAGCGTACCCGGTAATTACTATTTCGGTGATACAAGACGCTTCAAAGTTCAACATCCTGAATAAACATTTTCTTGTACCTACTCAATCTTATGTCCCGAATAAGCTTTCGTTGTGAGCAGTCTGAAACCGCAACAGAATCAGATTCATGCAAGACTGCTATGAACCAAGACAAGTCAAATCTTCTAAAGCTATACGTTCCTCGTATATTGCAACTTCATTAATGACAATTTGACCTGCTATCATCCAAGTACAGACAAGATCAAAGAAGATCCTTCCCGATGTACTCTCTTGGAACTCAACCAAGTAAATAAGGAATGGCATCCTATGAAGCAAATATATCTATTATATGATCATTGCAGCTTGACTATTTTAAAAAGAAGATAGAGGACAATTTGAGATGCACGACAACCGATACAAGCTTTCATATCTTCTTGAACGAACAACTGCCTCTACATTGTTATTCACAACTCTCTCAAGCTCTCAAAGTCCTAAAAGCCTTCAAGTTTGCTAGAGTGTTAAGATTGTATTACATACTGCCTATTTTGTGTGAGTTGGTCAACATTATAAGTTGACATAATTTGTTTATGTTCAACAGAGTGAGTGTACTATGAGTTCAAAAACAGGCCTAACTAAGTTCTGGTTGTTCGACTGGGTTTGTACAAGTGTTGTATTTAAACCAAATCTTCTAGTTAATATTCTTCTCAAGGTTGTGAAGAAAGGGTGACATAGGAGCTTTTACTCTGAACATCCATAAAACATCTTTTCTCGTGTGTTCCTTTCTTTCAATCTCATTCACTTATTGCTTCAAGTTTAAACAAACTATTATGCACTTGAACTTTGTTCAAGAGTTTGTGAAGGTTTGCGTAGAATAGAAATTAGATATTAACTTCTAGCAGAGTTAATATCAAACGAAGTGTGTGTAAGCGTTCAACATAGTCAGACCCCCTGTCACTATTGTTGTACCTGATCCTAACAGATTTTTAGGAACTTTAGTTAATTTATATAAAGGCTCTAAATTTTTTGACTTTTTTGGGTTTTTATAAAAAAAAATTGTAGTTCAAAAAAAGCCTTAAGTCTAAGAAAAATCATAAGTCTAAGTTAGGGCTAGGTTCAATTTTAGTTATGGGTTTAATTTTAAAATTTATCCTAACTTAAGATCAAGCAAGCAACAAATTCTTAACTAAGAAAATAAAAAAAGTCAAACAAACAAACCTAAGTCTAAAGAAAACAGAAAGAAAAAAAATGGGTCGTAGTTAAGCATCTACGGTCAAGGACTTAGCCCTCGGTTGAATGCAGCAAACGTCAGTTGCTAGGCGCAGCAAGCGTCGTTCTTCAGTTAGTAGCAGCAATCCTTGGTCGCCAAGTGCAGTAAGCATCAGTCTTCGGCCAGTAGCAGCAATCCTCGGTCGCCAAGTGCAGTAAGCGTCGGTCTTCGGTCGGTAGTAGCAAGAAATATCAGTCCTCGGTCGCTAGGTGTAGCAAATGTCGATCTTCGTTCAGTAGCAGCAACAGTCCTCGGTCGCCAGGTGCAAAAAGTGTCGGTCTTCGGTTGCTATGTGTAGTCAGTATCGGTCCTTGGCCAGCAGCAGCTCCCCCTTTCGGTCCTAAACAAGCAATGCATCCTTCTTTGGTGCAAATTATAGCTCAAAGAGGCTAATAAAATAAATAAAATAGAGTAATAAAAAAATATTAAAGATGTCTAAAGGAACCGGGTGCGGTAAAAGGTTAATTTGGGGCTAACTTTTCTCGGTTAGAAAAGAGGTTTGGGTCTAGTTTGAGGATCCTGAGCGTCAGGAAAACCAACACATGTGTAGAGCCGGGCTAGTTTTCTCGGTCTTGTGTGCATAGAATCATCCATAAGCGCTGGAAGTGTTAGGAAGGCGTCGGCTTCTACGTGTAGAGAAGCTCCTCGGTCGGTTGGCACCCGAGTACGTTCCAGGGTGCAGTTTTAGCAATTGGATGCTCTTCCAATGCATCCCAGGGCTAGTTTTTTCGGTCCTAAGTGTCATTAATCGGCAAAAACCCTACTAATTTCCTTATGTTAGACCTGCTTTCATTTTTTAGCTAATTAGTGATCAAATTGGATCCAAAACTAAAAAAAAATCCTAACTATATTATTAACACATTAATAAACAAGCATATAAAGTAAATTTTATATCTAACATCATAGAAACAATAAATCAAATCAAAACAGATTTTTTTTTTAGCTTTTAAGTTTTTTTTTGTTTTTTTTGTGTTTTACTTAATAAAATTTTATATTTACATTATGTACAAGTAGGAATGAAAATAAATTAAAGCAAAACAGAAATTTGTTATGAAATCATGCTAATGTTTAACTTCATGTTATAGACAAATAAAAAACAATGGGATCAAAGGTAGCTTACAAAGGGGCTGCTCCTTAGATCTTTATAAAGGGAATGAAAACTCTAAGCATGAGACTTGTGACACAACCACACTAGTTGGTACTCTTTCTTAGGTTTTGAAAGTGGGCATATATTTTTTTTCAAGAGATAGAAAGGGCATCATAGGGGCACTAGAGAGTGAAAAAGAAGGGGCACTAGATAGTGAAAAAGAAGGGTCTTTTATAAGGTATTAAGATGGGATATTTATAGGTAAAACCATGAAACCCTCCTAGGGCCCAAAGGCCCACTTAACACCCTAACGGTCATAAAGAAATAAAGAAAGGCTCCTCACGGCCTTGTCCATTTTTTTAATTTAATTAAATTAAAATGCCCAGTCTTAAGTAAATTCCCCTAGTCTTATACAAATTCTCCCTATTTCCATGGAAACTTCTTCCTTTTTCTTTGGCCACTCACTATTGGATTGGACTGGGACTTCAAGATTTTCAACTATCACCATCATGAAGATGAATGTTGCATTCACCTTTTCTTCTTTAGCATTTGATTCCATAGGTGGATCTTGGGCATGGGTCAGTCCATAAGTCGGGTCACCGATCGGATCCGTCAATTGGATCATTTCCTTGGCCTTACTTCGGGTTGACTTGTCTTTGATTTGGATCTTCTTGGCCTTATTCACAAATCTGATCCAGATCTTGCATGTGTATCTTGGATTGACCCATTTCCACAAACAATTAAAGAAAGAAATTTTATTATTATTAATTATTCATATTTATAATGAACAATTCTAATTGTGAAAAGAAAATACTAACTAACTTATAAAAATAAAATCGCAAAACCTAATCTAACAACTAAACTAATTAAAAGAAAACAAAATATACCTAACGAAATATAACAAACTAATCTAACAACTAAACTAATTAAAAGAAAACAAAATATACCTAACGAAATAAAAACGTTAATATATATTTTGTAAAATAATTTTTTTATTTTTTTTTTATAAATATGCAAGGTAAGTAATTAATTAAATAAACTTTGAATATTCTAAGTATAATAAATTCCCTAAATGTTGTAACACAGACAAATTACTACCTTAACTTTATTAAGAATCCAAAAATTAACTATTTTCAAAAACTCAAGTGTTCTAAAAAATAATTGGCTTTTTAAAATAAATCGTACAATGAGCCGTGAATAAATTCGAGAAATTTGTATAAGCTCGGATTTATTAAAAACATAAATTATAAATTTTGGGAGGTGAAAAATGAGTGTTTACAATAATAAGGTTTCGAAAACCTTTGTTTGGGAATATAAAAAATGGGGATTACACAATCATAACGGCCAATTAGTCCAAATTATATAATGGGACAAAATGAGTGAATGCATGGCATAGACATCTCCAATTTCTTTCTCGATCTCAACCCAATAAAATAAATACAAATACAAAGTGTCTTCCTTAATTAGGTAGAACAAACAAAACATTTATTGTTATTACCGCCCAAACATATCTCATAATAACTTTTATAAGGTTATAAGCATATATTATGAAATTCCATTTGTAAATCTCCCAAAACCAAGTTCCAAAATTTATAGAAAGAATTTCTTAAATGGCTTTCGTCTCAGCAACAACAACCACCGCACTCTTTTCCGTCGCCAATAATAAAAATATCAAAATCACTCTTAAACTTTACCTTCTCAACTCTTCGGTTTCTGGCCATGTATGTCTCGCTCCGATGAAACATTGTATTTTCATTGTTACATATTTTGTTAACTAATTTAAAAATTGAAAATATTTTAAGAACTTATTACATATATATTTACAGGGTGAAGGGCTAAAATTTAGAAGGTGTAGGATTCATACATCAAGAGCAATTGAAAGATATTCAAAATGTTCCAGCAATTGCTTCAAGACTACAATTTCATGCTCACTTGTAATAAATTATATATTTAGTTTTTTTTTCCTCAATTTCAAGCTAATATTAATTGTCATATCAATTGTATATACATAGGCTTCTACAAAGACTCTTGATATTGTTAAGAGTACTATAGCCAACCAACTCTCGATTGACGAAAGCTCAGTTGAACCGCAAACTAAGTTTGTGGAGCTGGGGGCCGATTCACTCGACACGGTAGGTCTTCGATTGTTATTGTTTATTTTCGCTGCTAAATTGGACCAAAAAACTTAATTTTTTTGAAAATATAGGTTGAGATTATGATGGCACTAGAAGAGAAGTTTGGTGTGTCCATTGGAGAGGAAGGTGCTGCAAATATAGCAACGGTTCAAGATGCAGCTGACTTGATTGAAAAAATAAAAACTACTTAAATTCTTATCTATGAAATAAATGAGGGGTTTTTTCTCCTCTATTTGGAGTTTGTCTTTGAAATTATTTGTTTTTTTTTTCTTCAAAAAATGTAGACTTTATTCTCATAATGTAACCCTTTCTATTCAAATTAAAATGACTTATTTTTTTTATTGTAATGGAAAATTATTGTATTAATAAAAAAACATATATGTTTTTTGAATGGAAACCAAGAATCACAATGCCATGTCAGTTCTTCTTCATTCAAAAATAAAAATATATATTTTATGTTATAATAGTTTTATGAATGTTAAAAAGAGAGAAAATAATATAATTAAAACATTAAGGATACATTTTTTATGATTAAAATTAAAATTAAAATTAAAATTAAAATTAAAATTAAAATAAGAATTAGAATTAGAATTAGAATTAAAATTAAAATTAAAATTAAAATTAAAATTGGAATTCCAATTATATGAAAATTGGTATTGAATTTTAATTCAATTCTAATCATAGAGAAAATTATGTAATTATAATTAAATTTCAATTTTTATGTTTGTAAAAAAAATTAGAAAAAATAATTTTAATATATATTATTTATTTTATTAATATATTTGTTTGACACAACCAATTATTATAGCCAGAGTAAAGAGATTTTTAGAAGTTTTAATTTTTGTTAAAAAAAATATTTGTTCAACATTTAACTTCTTAAATTAATATATATATATATATATATATATATATATATATATATATATATATGCATAAAAAAAATTGGAATTACATATGAATTTAGAATTATAAAATTACACTAAATTGAATTTCATTAAAATTCTAATTTCAATTTAAATTCTTAATATTAAAGAGTCTGCTAATTTTAATTTTAATTTAATTACATGTTATCAAACACACTCAATTATTTATATTATCTAAATACTTTGGGATTTTGAATTACTTATCTAATTTTAAAGAAAAAACAAAAGAAAAAAATATATAGAATATGAATTACCCCATTAATATTTTTACAATACTAACCTATGAATTAGCTCAAAGCCTCAAATGAAACAAACAAAAATAAATTAAAGTCATCAGTTTGATTTTAACTTAAAATAATTGTAAATGATTACTAAGAGGTTTATTTGTTAATAGATGCTTTTTATTTGTTTGATTGTTAATGACTTCTTAGTTTGAATTATTTAAATATTTAAAATAAAAAATATATATTATTTTTTTCATTTATCTTATTTTTTAATTTATGAATCAAAATATTAAAATAATTTTTATTTTAAATTTTTATTTTTATTTTATTATTATATATATATTAATACTCTTTTAAAAAAAATTATTATAAAATTTAATTTTTTTTAAATTATCCCTAATCATTACTTTTTAAATAATCAGACTTTTTAGAAAATTTTAATTCAAACGAGACCTAAATATTTTTGTTGTGCATATATAGGTAATTAATATAATATTTTATTTATATAATGTTTAACATGTATTCTTTAGTTTCTTTTTTTATTTTTGTGCTTTTTTTACAAGGATATTGATGTGGATTTTATATAATTGCTCTAAATTAATTATTTTTAAAACAAATTTTGTTTATTGAAATGTTAGTATATCTCTTACTTTTTATTTATGTCGGTTTTAATGTCAAAATATAAGAATTTTTTTCCCTGCAAAGTTTTTGACATTTTTGTTAGATTGTAATGTTGTAGAAATAAATTATACCCAAATGGATATTTTAAGGATTTAAATATATAATATGATATCTTGACAAATAATTAATGTTTTTTTTAATAAAAGGCAAAGAGTCACATAAATATGAATATATCAACACAAAATTAGGGTTTCATCATATAGAGAGCAGAGGAATCAATGGCTTCGAAGGTTTCACTCCGGGCAAAAGGCAAGACAACGAAGGGATCGAAGGCGGAATCTGAAGGATCAGTAGGGAAATGCGTTAAAGAATGGAGTACTTGGACTATGAAGAAAGCGAAGGTCATCACTCACTATGGTTTCATTCCTCTGATCATCATTATAGGAATGAATACTGATCCCAAACCTTCTCTATATCAGCTCCTTAGTCCTGTTTGATCTGATCCTTGTCTTCAGTCTTACAGTAAGAAGAATCGTCTTTTTTTACTAATTTTGCGTACTTTGAACCATGTCTATTCGTCGAACTTACAAATATTTTGATTGTATTTGTAACTGGTTCGTGTTTTAACTTTCTTTGAAATAAGCCGGTTCATCTTGTACTCTTTTTTCATTTGTTTTTTTATTATGGGTTGTCTTTGAAATGAGTGATTCCTATATGAAATAAAACTGTCATATTGGAACAATTTGGATTAGATTGCTGCATTTGTTTTGATTTCACTCTTCTATGCAATTTAGATTGTTTATTTCTATGAATGATCTAAATGGGTAGTCTTAGAAATCTTGTTTGTTGAAGATTGTTTAGATGTAGGAATGAGTTTTGGGAATACCCTTTATGCTGTATACTTAATTCAATCATGAAGCTGAATTTGTCTCTGAAATGAGTGATTCCTGTATGAAATATAACTGTCACATTGGAAAATTTTAGCTCATATTGTTGCATTTGTTTTGCTTTCACTTTTCTATTCAATTAGATTGTTTGTTTCTATGAATGATCTAAAAGGGTAATCTTAGAAATCTTGTGTGTTGAAGATTGGTTAGTTGTAGGAATGAGTTTTTGGAATACCCTTTATGTTGTATACTTAATTCAATCATGAAGCTGAATTTTTCTCTGAAATGAGTGATTCCTGTATGAAATATAACTGTCACATTAGAACAATTTAGCTCATATTGCTGCATTTGTTTTGATTTCACTCTTCTATTCAATTAGATTATTTGTTTCTATGAATGATCTGAAAGGTAAGTCTTAGAATATTGTTTGTTGAAGATTGTTTAGCTGTAGGAATGAGTTTTCGGAATACCCTTTATGCTGCATACAAAATTCAATCATGAAGCTGCAACAACCAAGAATTTGTTCATGCTATCTTAATAAATAAACCTACAGCTTTGATTTAAAAGATTTCAGAACTAAACCACCTTCATTTTTTCTTCATCCTGATAAAGTATAGTTGTGTTATAGAAGGTTTTTGCAAGGGTTTGGCAACTTAAGAAATGTTTGAAATTTGAATAATGTGTTGATTCTTCTTTTCTTGATGAATTCATAATGGGATCATGCTTATAGTGGAAGTGAAGAATTTGTTCATACTATCTTGATAAAAAAAAACTTCGATTCGTTTGAAAAAACCCAATGATTTTGATTTGGAATGATTTCAGACCTAAACCACCTTCATTTGAAGAGGTTGAAGTTTAATTTTTCTTCATCCTGATAAAGAATAGTCATGTTATAGTAGTTTTTTGCAAGGGGTTGGTGACTTAAGAAATGTTTGAATGATGTATTCATTCTTCTTTTCTTGATGACTTCATAATGGGTAGAACTGAGGAACAATGACTTCTTAAGGTATTGGATTTGCTCCTATTTGCAAGAGATGTTAGAAATTACTATTGGAGAACTTGTTAATCTTGACTATGAATGTTCCTCTATGGACTATGATCATTACTATTATGTTCTCTAATATTCCAGCTATCATCCATTAGAACCTGCTGATCATCTATTTGGTTGTTCATATGAATTCTATTTTGCTTTTTTATTACATTTTTGCTATTGATTATAGACCAGATTTTTGTTGGATTTATCTCTAAATAGCCTATAAGAAGAAACATTTGACATTGCCTAATACCTTTTTCCTAGTGGATTACTAATATTCAATTTGGGTGTTGTATCTCTATTCTAGACTGTGTTGATAGGTAAATAAGACTCATTTAAATCTTCTTAGCTCATTATTATTAGGTTCTTCTTGTATTATTTATATTTCAATCTATTCTCGTATAATTGTTAGGGTTGATCGATGATGAAATGTTAGGTTATTCTCTATTAAGACCATACATTTGTCGACGGATATTTGGTCGGTTTTATAAATTTTTGGATATTTGATCATATATTCAATAAGTGATAAATGACATTACTATAATAATCAAACAAAATATAACTAATAGGAATAAATAATATTTGTTTGAAATAAAATGTTGTACTTAATAAATATAAAAAATTAAGAAACCAAGGTTTTGAATTGTTTAATAAACCTTTTGCAATGACTCAAAAATTAGTAAACAAATTATTTATTATATTCATCTACATCCTTTATTGTATCAAAATCTTATATTCGATATAATTTATATGTTAAATTCAAATTCAGATAGAATGATCATTCTTAATCATTGTATTAGTTGAATCATTCTAAATACAATTCATTTTTGATTTATCAAGAATGAATGAATTATTAAATTATTTTGTAATATTGGATGAGTTGTCTTCATGACTTTTGAATATAAAGAAAGAGATATTGTTATTGTTCTCTAATATATTAACAAAATTATTGTCAAATATTTCATGAATTTAAAAAAAATATTGAATTGCTATAATCATTTATTTATTATTTAATATACTAAATTATAAATTATGTTTATTTTTAAATAGTTTATTTACTTAATTTTTAATTAATTTGCTTCAAGGACAATTCAATAGGTATTGACAATTAATATAACTTATTTACTGTAATCCAATCCATTATAAGATACAAGAAAAAGAGTAACTAATGAAAGTTCATGGATAAAAAAAAATTAAAAAAAACATTTCATCTTGAACTAGTTTTTATTATTTTCTAGTTTCGAAATATATTGTTTCTCTTTTCACCGTTACGTCATTTTAAGTTGATATATTATGTTCAGTGCGATATCTTTTTTAATCGGATCCATTATTCTCAATGGACAAAGGTTAGTGAGTTTTTTTTTTTTTTTTTGTTCATAGCCTTTATTGTGTAAGTAATACTTTTTTGAGTTCGTATGTATTTATTTCTTAGCAATAAATGTGACAAAATTATCGGATATAAAGTTATTTTTCATATTTTTAATAATGTTATTTGTAAAACATTTTTACATGTATCTTTCTATGATTTTACGTGTTTTTCGCTATTTTAACTATATATGTAAATAATGAATTATAATTTGAGAGTACTTTTTTGGCTTTATTTATCCATCCTCCATTAATGTTCATTTAAAATAATGTTAGAATATTTAATAGAGATTTTTCTCACACCACAATTTCATTGAATCATTCAGTTTACTCTACAAAATGAGTTTTTATCGTAAACCCAATTGTAAATTGTTGTACAATTTGATGGAGGTTTTATTTTTTATTATTTGTTAATTATCTTTTTATATATATATAACTCTCAAAATTAAATACTTTTATTTTATAAATACTTTTATTTGATTATTATCATTCACGCATTCCCAAATCCCCTTCCTCTTGGATCTTCAGCCGGGTTTGACACTACCATTTCCACCCGCAAATCCTTGTTCTGTCTAACATTCAAAAAGTCTTATATATATCTCGTCTCGATTTTCTACCGGAAGAATTCCTGTTATTGACGAAAACACAGAAGAATTTATCATCAAGAGGAAGAAAAAGGGTATGGAAATCTGTAGTTCCAATCAGTCACTGTGGGAAGAAATCGAACGATCTGAGAGGTTTAGTTTCTTCTTTTATGTTCATTCTCTCTTCTTGAAGTTGTTTTCTTCATTAGATTCAAATTATCTCTTGAGTTATTTCTTAATTTGGGGGAAATCAAGATGAACATATATTGCAGAGTGTAAACAGCTGACTTAATCTTGTATGTACGAGGTTTATCCCAAGACAACCCAGTTTGAAAATTGCCACAAACCCTACTGAAAAAGATTCTTGCTTCACGTTTACCCATTTGCCAATTCTTAACTGCAAAGAAAGATTAAACCATGTGGCCTATTTTATGGCTTCAATTGTCTGGTGTGATCCTTTTTTTTCATTTTCAATTTGCAGCTATCTTGTTTCTTGCATGTTTGATGAAGCATCGTCTTTAGCTTCATCTGTTCTTAAAGATCTATGCAGTCTTAAATCCACCAAATCCCTTGATGATACTGAATTCTGTGATATGCTGGAATCAGCCACCATGGTTTTGGTTCAGTCCTTGAAGGAGCTTGGAAGGTAATTCTTTGGTGTCTAAAGGTAATAATAGCTATGAACTGATGAACAGACAATCATTAACTATAGTTTACAGGACAAGGGAAATTCTGAATGAACTGAAGTCTTTGTATGGTTCTCTGATTTCCATTCCTATTGACGTCTTCATATCAGGGTAATTTGTCTCCTATGATTCAAATCTAAAGCTGGATTATCGAAAAAATTGTCCTATTTTCTTGGTTCTGCCCATTAGTGTGTTTATTCATTTTGTTTTTGATTCAGAGTTTGCTTTCAAGTATGGGGTGGTCATAAATTATCTGCTCGAGAAATTCTTGAGGAATTTCTGAACAATTGGACGTCCTTGGATGAAAATAACTATGCCTTAAAAAATGTAGAAGAACTTGGCAATCACTCTATGCTAGGGGTTGAGAAATATTTGGAAGTTGTTGAGCTCTATGTTGCAACTTTTATTGGGATGCCTCAAAGAGACTTAGCCAATGCTATTAAGTGGGTTGAGAAAGCTTCATTACCAGAAGAAAAACAACAAGTTGAGTTCTTCTTCTTCTTCTTCATTTTGTACTGAATTCTTATTTTCTGTCGTTTGTTAGAAAATTTTAGTCATTTTTTTCGTTTCAGGAACTTCTAAGAAGACTAAACTCCCTTTACATCCCGAATGTTTCTGTATCATCATCATCACAAGTTTCTTCCTTAGCCGATGAGAATAAAGTTAATTCTTTCCTGTCTAATGCTCATAACAACAAGAAGAAACAACAAATTCTGAAATTATCGAAACAAAGTGTTCAACCCTTCTGGCTGTTCCGTAACATCACTTTAAAGTTTGGAAGCTATCGTCTGGTCTTATCAAATGGGAAAATCATGTTCAGTTGTTTGCTTCTCTTAGTGTTTTATTTTCTGCGGAAGAAGCGAGTTGCTATAAAAAGGTAAGCCATCAATCTACATTTTCTTAGAACTCATTCACCATTTATTTTTTGAGTTTTATGCATACATTAACCGGGCTTCTTCATTGCAGTAGTATAAAGACACAAGCTTTGTCATTGAGGAACACTTCGATTGACCTGTGGCAGCTTGCGTTTTCATACCAAGTGAATCCTCTAGCTGTTGTCGAACCGATGGCACGTGGAACCAGGTGAGAGCATCAATCTTTAATAGCTAAATTTTATTAGTGTTTTTTAGACCAAATTTATGTACACAGAGAAGACATCATATTGCAATTAAATCTTGTTACAATTTGTAGAAGAATTAATAATTATTAATGTTTGTTAATTGGGTACTAAAGTTAGTTAGTTGGAGTTAAACTGATGCTATTGTTTTTATAGAGTTTGTGGTATATTTTGTATTTGAAATTAGTTCAGATACCTTTTTTTAATAAGTGGGAGTTTTTGTACCTATATTGGATTTTATGATACTATACATACTTAATAAAAGGTCACAAATCCATTTAGAATTTTCTCTTATTTTTCTTTTTTTTTTTATTCTCTTAATTTGTGATATTATAAATGTACTTGAAAAATGAAATTAATCTCTCTTATTAGATTTCAAGTCTTATCAAATTTTTACACATAGTTTTCGACATTCTTCAGGACACTAAATTCCTTCTCGATTTCATTACTCAAAAATTATGCCTAGTTATCTTAAAATAAACAAGTGTAATAATTTTTACTCTCACAAATTAACTCACGAGCGAAATCAAATATAAGTGAAAATTAGGTTTTGGATTGAAATGAGGTTTATGGGTCATGTTAATTCTTTTATTAAGTTTTAACAATGTATTACATTAATATTGTTTTAGGAAGAATATATATATATATATATATATATATATATATCACATTAACTTATTATTACTTTAATATAATTTATTATTACTTTAATATTTTGTTTTTATGAAGAATAATATAATAATTAAATATATATCAAATTAATTTATATTATTATTTTTTTGGTAGGAATAACATAATGATTTATTTTTGATAAAAATATGTTAGTTAGAAAGTATACCAAGAAAAGACTTAGTCAACCTAATGGCCATGATTTTTTCTTCATTCTCCACCACCTACTATTTTTGGCATCCTTTCTCCCATAGAATTGGAATTGCCATCCAAAACTTCTCCTTGGCATAGAAAGAAAAGAAACATCCCCCACGTCTGTCTTTCGCAGCCGCAAAGAGGTGCACGTCGCCTCTCCTGCGCGCGCACCTCTCACGACACGACGTAATCTTTCACGACACGACGGAATGGCCCCGTTGATCAATCTCACTATTCTCACGATCTTCACCATCCTTATAAATCAAGCGACGGTTGTCATCTCCGTCACCCAATCTGAAGCCCTTCTTGTCTTCAAATCTTCTCTAATCAGCAATCACACAGCCTTCTCCACGTGGAAACCATCCACGCGACCATGCACAGGCAACAAGACGAACTGGGGTGGCATCCTCTGCGAGGAAGGCCGTGTATGGGGGATAAAGTTGGAAGGGATGGGGATCTCGGGCGCCATTGACGTTGATTCTCTTGTAGGGATGCCTCATTTAAGAATGATGAGTTTGATTAATAACAGCTTAGATGGGAAACTCCCAAAGCTAAATAAGGTTGGAAAGTTGAAAGCCTTATTCCTTTCACATAATAAATTCTCCGGTCCTATCGATCAGGATTGTTTCGATGGCATGACCTCGTTAAAGAAGCTTTATTTATCCTACAATGCATTCACCGGCCAAATTCCCATGTCTTTGGCAACGTTGCCTAGACTTGTGGAGTTGAGCCTAGAGGGAAATCAATTCTCTGGTGTCATTCCAAACTTTACGGTCGTCAACTTCAAGCTTCTCAACTTTTCCGATAATAAATTTGATGGCCCAATCCCTTATAGCGTGACATACCTACCCGTAGAATCCTTCTCCGGTGAGTTACATACAATGCGAATCTAGGTGCAAAAACACTTTTTATATAGCACAAAAGTGACGGAAGAATACCGTCGTTATTGATATTTTCTGTCACCGAAAGAAAATAGTGTTTATTTTGTTTGTTTACTTGATAATACTATCATTCTAGCCCGGATATAAACTATTAACAAAAAAATAATGCAGGTAATGCCGGTCTCTGCGGGCATCCACTCCAAGCATGCACTTCTTCAAAGCCAACTATCAATGTTATCTTTGTCATCTTTTCCTTTTTAGCGGTCCTAGCCGTCATAGGAATGATCATAATCACTCTTAAAAATAAGCCAACCGGTCTAGCAGACGTGGAGGCCCCTCTTGTGGGCTCTAGCTCTGAGATCTCCAAGACCGGGGACATGATGACGTCGGATCGAGCTTCCCCAGCCAATTACGGAGCCAGACACAAGAAGGCGGAGCCAACAAAGCTAGTGTTTCTAATTGAAGATAGGGAGAGGTTCGAGTTGCCGGACTTGCTCAACTCCTCAGCGGAGACGCTTGGAAACGGTTCCCTTGGTGTGTATTACAAGGCTTGTCTTCCTTCGGGAAAACCAATGGTGGTGAAGAGGTTTAAGCAAATGAACAACGTCGGGAAAGAAGAGTTTCAAGAGCACATGTGGAGGATCGCGAGGCTAAACCATCCCAACCTTCTTTCTCCGGTTGCTTTCTATTATCGAAAGGAGGAGAAGCTTCTTGTATCGGATTACATTAATAACGTCTCGTTAGCCACCTATCTTCATCATTCCAAAGGATCCGGAAACAAACAAACTCTCAATTGGTCAGCCCGATTGAAAATCATCAAAGGTGTCGCTAAAGGTCTTCTATACCTCCACAACGAGTTGCCAAGCTTGATTGTTCCCCACGGTCACCTCAAGTCCTCAAACGTTCTCCTAACCGAGTCTCTCGAACCACTCATGACGGACTACGCCCTAATCCCCGTGTTCAACACGGAACATGCCCAAGAGCTCATGGTAGCCTACAAGTCACCCGAGCATAAGTACAACAATCGTATCACAAAGAAAACCGACGCTTGGAGCCTCGGTGTCTTGATCTTGGAAATTCTAACCGGGAAGTTCCCAACCACCTCCCCTCGACAGGCCGGTAGTGGAAGCGATATAGACTGGGTAACATGGGTGCAATCCACGGCCCATGAAGACACCGCAGAGGTGTTCGATAAGGAGATGAAGGCAAGTAGGCAAGACGAGGCGGAAATGATGAAGATGTTGAGAATTGGATTGTCGTGTGCTGAAATGGACGTCGATAAGAGATACGATATTAAGGAGGCCTTGAGAAAGATTGAGGAGTTAAAAGGAGATGCAAAGTAGTCGATTTTTCGATGCGGTTACTGTTGTTAAGTTTTGATTTGGCTGTGTAAATGTCGAAAACAAAACTAAATAACTTTTGAAATTTGATTTCAAAGAAACATAAATATAAAATTATGTTCATTAAATTATGTATTTTTGTATAGGGGCAATGAAAGAAGGGTCATTTTGTATGATTTCTTAGCTAAATTGTGTAAATTGTGGGAGGACATCTCTTTTGCACCCCTATCTTCTTGAATAATAACATTTGTCTTTAATAATTGTGGGTGTGTCTTCTCTTTTTTTTTTTTCTCAGATATCTTGTTTATTTTAAGAGAGAAACATAATATATATATATATAAACATAATATACATATATATATATATTTGTAAGTTCTAATCGATTTAATGGTTACTTTTTATTTATATAAATAGAATAAATTAAGGGAACATCACATAAGATCAAAGCTAGTAGTCTAGTATAATATCAAAGAAGGTAACATACAAGATAAAGATGAATAACTTTTTATTTTTTAGAACGTTAAATTCCGCTCTTTAAAGTGCGATTAATTATTACGGGTTAAATACATAATCCGCAAACACACTTAAACATTGAACCAGACCAGACACAGAACTTGTCGTATGACAGGTTCGAACCAAAAACTTCAGGAGGCTGATATCCATCTTTTGTTATCGCTAAACTAGAATAAGGATAAACAATTTGATTAATTAACAAATAACCTATAATGAAAGAATAAAGTTGAATGGTTCCTCACAAACAAATTTGTTCTATACAATATCATTATTTGTATTGTTAAAACTTAGAATATTGATAATTTTAACAATAAAAACATAAACAATATTTATGTAGTAAGATGACATCAATAGATAGATGGTTTACCTTAGAGTTAAATTCCTTGAATTGATAAAATAAACAAGAACTATTTGATTGAGTTCTTGAAGAGAAAGATTGAAATAATATTATTGATTGAATGAATAATCTTTACAATAGTTTATCTATTTATAATAGTAATAGAGAAATAACTAAATTGAGAAAATATAGGATTTGGTTATTATATTTAGCCTAATTAATAGGAGATAAAATATAGGATTTGGTTATTATATTTAGTCTAATTAATAGGAGATAAATAAATAATTTCTCTTATTTATTTAATACTTTATCATCCCCCTTCAAGCGAAAAGGTGAGGCACAAACCGTGAGCTTGCTACGTAAAAGAGCAAATCGATGAGAAGAAAGACCTTTGGTGAAGATATCAGCCACTTGATCTTCAGTAGGAATATATTGGATGAGTAGTTGTTTACGAGCAACTTTTTCCCGAACAAAGTGAAAATCGATTTCAATATGTTTTGTGCGAGCATGAAATACCGGGTTTGCTGATAAGAATGCGGCACCAATATTATCACACCATAGAACCGGAGAAGAAGAAAGTGAAACTCGAAGTTCACTAAGTAGAGATTGAATCCAACAAAGATCAGCAGTTGTATATGCAAGAGCACGGTATTCAGATTCAGTACTAGAGCGAGCAACTACTTGTTGTTTCTTAGAATTCCAAGAAATGAGGTTGTCACCTAAAAAAATACAAAATCCAGTTGTTGAACGACGATCATCGGGACATCCTGCCCAGTCAGCATCAGAGTAGGCAGCAAGAGTGAATTGTGAATTTGGACGAAGAAAGATCCCATGACGAGGAGTATGACGAAGATATCGAAAAATACGTTTAACCGCTCCCCAATGAGAAGATGTGGGAGTTTGCATGAATTGACAAGCTCGATTGACAGCAAAGGCTAACTCAGGACGAGTTAGTGTAAGATATTGTAGAGCCCCTACTATACTACGATAGAGAAACGGATCAAATAAAGGATCACCATCATGTTTAGAAAGGGATGAGCCAGCAGAGACGGGAGTGTGTAATGGCTTTGCTTGAATCATATCAGCCCGAGTGAGAATATCGTCAATATACTTGGATTGAGAAAGAAATAAGCCATCTTTGGTACGAGTGGCTTCCATTCCAAGAAAGTAATGTAATTGACCGAAATCTTTAACAGGGAATAATTTATTTAATTGAAATATAATTTTTGTTAGAAACGATTTAGAGTTGCCTGTGAGAATAATATCGTCCACATATACTAAAAAGTATGCTGTTATTTGAGGTGCATGATACGTGAAGAGAGCCGTGTCAGATTTTGATTCTATGAAATCAAAAGATAGTAGAGCAGTCCGGAGAGTAGCATACCAGGCACGAGGAGACTGTTTAAGACCGTATATTGCTTTATGAAGTTTGCATATATGATTAGGAAAATCTGGATGGACAAAACCGGGTGGTTGTGCCATGTAAACTTCTTCTTGTAGAGACCCATGAAGAAATGCATTGCTAATATCAAGTTGATGAATGAACCATTGATAAGATATTGCCAAAGAAAGAATAACACGAATAGTAGTGGGTTTTGCCACAGGACTGAATGTCTCTTCATAATCAATACCTTGTTGTTGATGGAATCCTTTAGCCACGAGACGTGCTTTATGTCGATCAATAGACCCGTCAACTTTATGCTTGAGTTTGAAAACCCATTTACATCCAACAATATTATGAGATTGTGTACGAGGAATAAGAGACCATGTTTTATTCTGAATAAGAGCATTATATTCATTTGTCATGGCAAGACGCCATTGCGGATCCTTATTAGCTTTGGTAAAACATGTAGGTGTAGTAGCGGAAGAAGTAGCAATGAGAGCTGATGAGGACATAGACCGTGCTTTATTGCGTGTGATCATATGATGAGTAGAAGATGTAGGTGCATTAACTGTTGTGATAACTGGTTGTGTTGAAGGAACAGTAATAGTAGTAGAAGAAGATGTTATAGTGTTTGGTGATGTTGTTGAGGTCGAAGAGGGTGATGATGAAGACGGTGAAGTGATATGAGATAATAGAGGTGGTATTGGTAAATTAAGTATAGTTGTTGGAAGAGATGTCTCGTTATCTTCTTGTGGTTTAGACAAGCGCACAAGGTCCTTATTTTTGAAAGGAAAAGTGAGTTCGTCAAAAGTGACATGTCGAGAGATAAATATTCGTCCAGACGGAATGTGAAGACACTTATAACCTTTATGAGATGAGCTGTAACCAAGGAAACTGCATTCAGTAGTATGAAAATCGAGTTTGTGTTGATTGTACGGCCGTGTGAGTGGATAACAAGAACACCCAAATGTCTTCAAAAAACCATAATCAGGAGAAGAGTGAAATATAGTCTCGAATGGTGAACGTTGATGTAATGTCGGAGTAGGAAGACGATTGATAAGATATGTGGCTGTTTCAAAAGCTTCACTCCAATAATGTAGTGGCATAGATGCATGAGCCAATAAAGTGAGACCAGTTTCCGTAATATGACGAATTTTTCGTTCAGCAATGCCATTTTGCTCACTAGTATGTGGGCAAGATAAACGATGTAAAATACCATGATTATCTGTTAATGATTTGAAATTTCTATATTCTCCTCCCCAATCAGTTTGCAATATTTTTATTTTACGACTAAATAAATTTTCAACAAGTCGAAGAAAGTTGATAAATGTATTCAAAACATCCGACTTTTTCTTTAGCGGATATATCCACGTGAATTTGCTAAAATCATCCACAAAATGTACGAAATAACGACAACCATTAGATGAAAATTCAGGAGCAGGTCCCCAAACATCTGAATGAATTAGGTCTAAAGGAGCCATAGATGTAGATTTTGAAGCTGAAAAAGGTAGTTTATGTGCTTTCCCATATTGACATGATCCACAAAAAGAAATAGTATTACTACCTGAAACTGGTAATTTAAAGTGTGATATAACTAAAGATGTAGTAGCGCTAGAAGGATGTCCAAGTCGTGAATGCCAAATTTGAGCCGGAGATCTAATACCAATAAATGCTTGTTTATTAGAACATGTTGAAAACGAACTTTCAGTAGGTTCAACGCAATAAAGTCCGTCCTTGAGTAATCCCTTAAGAAGCACTATCTTCGTATCTCGGTCTTTAATAAGACAAATATTTGGGTGGAATTCAAAAAATACGTTATTATCTGATGAAAATCTCGCGACACTCATCAAATTTTTAGTAATATTCGGAACGTGTAAGATATTACGTAAGTAGAGAGATTTTTGTTGATTTAAAATTTTAGTCGTACCAATATTATAAATATTCAGAGGCATACCGTTTCCGACTTTGATAGTTTGAGTACCTGTATAAGGAGCATGTACATGTAGATTATTAAGATCGGAAGTAATATGGTCGGTAGCACCTGAATCTGGACACCAAGTGGGATCTACAATAGTAGACGATGTAACTAACATTGTCGTAGGATTTGTAGAAGGATTAAAACGAGGGCACTCAAGAGCACTATGTCCTTGTACATTACATATTTGACAAGATGGATTATAAAAACAACTTTCGGAGCGATGACCAATTTTATGACAAAAATTACATTGCGGACGATTATTGTCTCGGTTCTGTCTTTGGTTCTTTCCGCCTCCATGCCTATAAATATAAGCAACATTCGCCGAAACGTTTGAGCGCGAAATATTTTCATAATGGAATTTTCTTTTCTTGAATATGAGTCGTTGTTCATAATTTAGAAGTATGTCTGTCATCTCATTAAACAATAGATCTTGTCCGGAAGTTAGAGCACATATCATCGGCTCGAACTCGTCTCCAAGCCCGTTGAGTAGAGTTAGTTGCAGATCTTGATCAGAAACATATTGTCCGGCAGCAATAAGTGCATCTGATAGGTTTTTGATGTGTTGAATGAAGTTAAGAAGAGAATCACTACCTTTGTGTGCGTTTAGGAGTTGACTCCGTAACTCAAATAGTCGGCTCTTTGATTGAGAAACATAGATTTTCTCTAAGGTTTTCCAAAGTTCTTGTGCCGAAGATGATTTTGAGACTTGTTGACGAATCTCGTCGGTCAATGTTGAAAAGAGCCATGCAAGTACCCTTTGATCTTGGATACGCCATTGTTTAAACTTTGGATTCTTGATTTGAATTGCATTATTTTGACCATCTGTTTCTTGAAGAAATTTGGGAGGAGTTTCAAGATTTCCTTCTACTATATCCATAAAATCATAACCTATCATGATTGGAGTAACTTGTGATTTCCAATAGATATAATTATATTTATCAAGCTTTACGCTTCCAGATATTATTGGTAGAACTGAGGAGTGATATTGTTCTTCCATTGAAATCGTTTTCGGGAGTTTTCCCTTATACGCTCTGATACCAAGTTAAATTCCTTGAATTGATAAAATAAACAAGAACTATTTGATTGAGTTCTTGAAGAGAAAGATTGAAATAATATTATTGATTGAATGAATAATCTTTAAAATAGTTTATCTATTTATAATAGTAATAGAGAAATAACTAAATTGAGAAAATATAGGATTTGGTTATTATATTTAGCCTAATTAATAGGAGATAAAATATAGGATTTGGTTATTATATTTAGTCTAATTAATAGGAGATAAATAAATAATTTCTCTTATTTATTTAATACTTTATCACTTAGTTACACTTTTTCTTTCTTAAATAAAATAATTTTATTAATTAATCACAAATAACTTGACAGTGTGAGAGAGGTTTGTCACAAAATATTAAAAATATATGAATATATATATCATAATTTTGATGACAAAATCATATACATTTATATTAAAAATATATATAATAATTTTGACAAATTCAAAATGATTTGTTGGTTGAATTGTTTAGTAAACAACATTCAACTAGCTTGGTTATCTGAGGTGACTTGATAGAAACCTTATTTATTATATACTATAATAATTAATTATTGATTATCTGGTTATCGAACTTCCTATTTATTTGAATGTTCTATGTATGTAATTGAATATTTGTAATTTTTTTTATCAATTAACATAAAATATTACATATGAATAAAAGATTTTTAATTTTAATTGGCCTTTAAATCTTCTTAGAGATACATTCTTTAATTTATACTATATCAACATATTCTAATATTAGTTTCCTTTTTTTTATACAGTATATTATTAACATTTTTTAGTTATTATAATTTATTATTTATTTAAATACCTTAATTTTACATGATTTAATTGTAATAATTAGTAAATTAAGTAAATATTATAAAAAAATATTATATCTAAATTTTAAAAGCAAAAAATGATTTTAATTTAATATTAAATTAATTATATAAGTATTTAAATAATATAATAATAAATAAATTGTGTAAATCAATGTTGTATCACAGTAATAAATGTTTAATTTATTATTTCTGTAAAATTGATACACAAAATTTGTCCATATCATCATAAATCTCCCATTTATTTTTATTGATATTTTGGTTCTTTCCTCCATAATAGCTTGGGAGCCTACATTCAAATAAAATAATTATTAACACAGATTAACAAAGAATCGGAAACAAAAGATTTTTAAGTAAAAGAAATATGAGACCACTTATAGGGGAAGGCGGAGGATACCATTAGAAGTATGGACGAAATTAACAGCCATGATCCCGCCTAAACTCAAAGCTTTAAGATGGAATCGAACCCGTAATTTTTTTGTCTCTTAAGTCGGCTCTTACCACTAATTACTTTGGTGGAATAATCTGCTACATAAAATATTTATAAAGAAATTATTCAACTTTCTCTTTGTGTAAATCTAGAAAGTAATCGATTTGGTCATATGAATTTTGCAACAAAAGTAAAGTGCAAATAATATATGGAATGAAAAATGATAAAAGAAAATTGTGCTTACTCTAAAGAAACTTGAACCATGGTACCTCTTTTCCTTCTCCATTTTGTTTGTATGAGTTTCAGTTGATTGTTCTTTCTCTTGCATTACTGCCATTTTTTCAATTGCGCTAGGGCTAATGGTTTAAAGTCGACTTAGTTTGTTTATCGGTTAAAAATATCCATATGACTTAAATTCATATGTTGTATAAAGATGTATATCGACTTCTTTTTGAAACACCATTTCAATCCAAATACACATAAAATTACTCATATAGAATTGTTCTACTTATTTTAGGCAATCTCATATTAATCTCGATGAAATTTACATATCGAGTAATTAAGCAGTCCCTGTTATCAAATAGAGGATGTTTTCGGCGGAGGTGGAGGGCGAGCTTCGTCCGGGCGCAAGAGAACGACTTTCGAAAGGTGTATGGGGACTTTGTCCAAACTCGAGAGAATGGTGAGGGTAGAGCGCGACTTCGTCATGACACAAGATAAAAACAAATATTATTAAATTTGTTAATATATATAATTAAAATATATTTCAAAAACATAATTTTATTTAAATTAATAAATACTAAAATAAATAATTATTTTTTTCTATAAATATATAAATTATCACACCTTAAGAGAATCATATGAAGAGCCCATTTTATAATGTCCATAAGCCCAAATTAATGATTCTATATCAAGCCCAATGTTTCGTCCAATCACTTCATAAAAAAATTAGCCATTGACGAAATTCTGATAGTAGAATAGTCTGCGTGTGTCCATCCCTTCCATAGCTTCACTTCGTCGGATCGCTCTCTCATTTCGGCCTCTGGATCCCGTCGACCTCGCAGCGATCCTCACCGGTAAGCTTTCCATCCATCCTTCTTTCATCTTTCAGATCTTCTCGTTTCTGACCTCTCTTTCGAATAGAATCAATTCGTCGCACTTCAGGTCATACGCGTAATTGCTTCATGTTTTCTTTATTCGGACTTGAATCTCTCTCAGGATCCTTGTCTATATGTTGGAAAGCTAAGTTGTGACAATTGTTAGTTCAGAAACGGATCAAACGGTTTAGTTTTCGATAGTTTATAGGTCTCTAATGCATGTTTTCATCCTTTTTTTGGATTCGGATTGTAGATATTCAACTTGTATCGAGAATATGTGTGTTCAATCTGGTGGACATGATAAGTTCTATATTTTTGTATGAGAAACATTTGACCTATTTGTTATTTGAAGCGTCTAAAACATTTGGAATATGGATTTGGATTGTAGATATTCAACTTGTATCGAGAAGATATGCTCAATCTGGTGGACACGATAAGTTCAAGAAACATTTGACCTATTTGTTATTTGAAGCGTCTAAAACATTTGGAATATTGATTAAGCTAGATGATTGTATTTCACTTTGAGGAACGAAAGTATTTGTTTATCCATACTTTATGTTCTAAGCGCTATTATGAAGAAACAGTTGACATGCTTTAGTTATTCATTTTTGGTTTGTAGAATTATGAAAAGAATGAACAAGGTATGTGGATTGTTGTATAACAACATAGACCATTGGTGGATCTATCAACTAAAGAGAAAATGTTGCCTTACTAGATATGGAAGGGCTAGAGGGAAACTATTATCACAATCAAGTTTGTTTAGTTACCAGAATGAGGATGATTAGATGATTAAAGTCTGAATGCTTGCCTGGTCTTGAACTTTAGAAACTAATGGACATAGATGATTAGATCTGGAACTCAATATCAACAGGCTCTAACTTCAGCTACTCAGACTTTATGATAAAGGGATTAACATACTTCTTTGAAATTTCTCCCCTTTGATTTTTGGTTATTCTTGCATGCCACTGCTTTGAGAGAAAGTTCACTTATGAAAGATGTGGCAACATAGTATTTGAGATTTCTTTGTAGCAAACCAGGTTTGATGGTGTTGTTTTATTGGGATTATTGTGCTCAATGTCATGTACCAATCTTCGAGTAATTTAGCTTCGCATTGCATATGCTGATGACCAATGTAATAGATTTTTTGTTGGGAATGTATAAAATCTTGTTGCTCCATGTTATGCTTCTATCATGTTTTCGATGACCAATTCCTCCTTCGAGAAAATTATCTCTTTATTTTTCATTTTAAGTTATACAACTAACTAGTTTTATTCGTCTTTTAAGTTGTAAGTCTCATATTTTCCGATTTGTAAAATGTTTTGTCATCGTTACTTTAATGTCTGGGGTTTAATTATTATTTTCTTGTTGAACCAACAGGTTGACCAAAATGGCTGGTAGAGCAATTCATCAGTTATTCAAGAGGAGGCTTCAATCTCATTCCGCTGTGAGCATTGTTTCATAATTCATTGTTACTATGTTTTTTATTTCTATGTATTTTATATGCAATCATAGATTTTGTTAGCACTCTGTCTATCTGAACTCCTTAAAACTGCATGAAGATCAATAAATCTGTTTTCATTGTAAAACATTAACACTCCCACTGGCTATCCCTGCTAGTACCTATGCTTTACTGGATCTTGTCAAGCCGAATGCTTTACTGGATATTGTGACATGTTTATCATTTTGTAACCATCCATAGCCAGGGAAACAAAGAGAGTATGAAAACCTTTGGCAATTGTTAATCTCTTTTCTATTTTCAAAAAATATATTACTAGTCAATGTATGGCGATTTCATTAACATTGAGTCTATTCTTCTATAACCTGTTCTGAAGATGATCTCAAAAAGAAATAGGGAGAGGAAATATTAATTGTTGAACTATCGTTGAATCTCACATTTATTAACATTCTTACATATGTGCAGGCTCCCCCAGTTTTGTCATCTCTTGTTTCAAGGAAAGATCAAGAAGGGTTTGAATCTGCAGGCATGAAATCTCTGAAAGCATTTGCTCTACTAGGAGCTGGTGTAACTGGGCTTTTGGGATTTTCAACAATGGCAGCTGCTGATGAAGCTGAGCATGGTTTAGCTAGTCCAGATTACCCTTGGCCACACCAAGGCATTCTCAGTTCATATGATCACGCATCGTGAGTTGATGCTATTATTTCTCTTCTAATGTTTTTATTGCCTTAGTTTCCTGTTTAGCATTGTTTTGTTTCCATCCTGTCAAAGTGTTTGTGTCTATCTGTTTCTTCACATGGACATAACCACACAACTTATAATTCATTTAAGAATTGAAATCATCTTGAAACTATCTCATGTCTACCAATCATGAGAAGTTTTTCTCTTACAAGTTAGTGACCTATAGTATTAGGCGTGTTCCATCTTGAGCAATTTATATATAACCAAAAGTTATTCTTGTTCAAAATAAGTGACTCAGTAGTATGTTTCTTAGCGTCATAGTGCTGAAACAATAATCTCTTCCTGTGATGCTTATGCCATATTTTTTTCCTGAAAAATAGTTACTCCCTTATTTATTGGTTCATGTTATATCTGTTGAAAACCACACAAACAGGATTCGCCGTGGTCACCAGGTTTACACACAAGTCTGTGCTTCCTGTCATTCAATGTCACTGATTTCTTATCGTGACTTGGTGGGTGTTGCATACACGGAGGAGGAAACCAAGGCAATGGCTGCTGAGATTGAAGTGGTTGATGGCCCCAATGATGAGGGTGAAATGTTTTCTCGTCCTGGTAAATTAAGTGACCGATTTCCTCAGCCATATGCAAATGAGCAAGCTGCTAGATTTGCAAATGGAGGAGCCTATCCTCCAGATCTAAGTCTTGTCACCAAAGTAAATTCCTATCCATTGTTTTTTATTGCATATCAATCATTTCCATATACATAACCTCTGTCATCTTCGATTTCAGGCTCGCCACAATGGCCAGAACTATGTATTTGCTCTTCTAACTGGTTACCGTGATCCTCCAGCTGGTGTTTCTGTAAGTTTTTCTTTTCACCTCTAGTAACATTTTTCTATTATCCGTGTGAATCATCCTGTTGTTTCTGTTTATGCAATAACTAGTATAGGTTCCCATCAAACTTTATTTACAAATATATAATTTACTAGCCTTACACCAGACCAGGCATAAGCAGAAGCCAGGATTATATAACGAGTTAATCTGATACTTAAAGCCTGTTCGATGTAGTTTTTTTTAAATCCGTTTTTTGGAATAAATTCTGTTTGATGAAAAAGTGTATTTGTTGGGTTAAATTACTAAAATATTATTTGCATTTTATATTTAAATTTATATAAAATATAAAGTAAGGGTAATTTAGTTGTTTTTTTGAATGTTGAAGCGATTGTTCAAGAGATAAGGTGTTTTGGACTAAATCCAAACAAGCCCACATGTTTCATTTGTGTATGATGGATTTCTTTTTAGTTCAACAGACTTCTCTTTGATTAAGTAGAAATCTTCAAGTCTTATGTTTAGATGTGTATAACTGACATTACAATTAGAATTAAAACTTATAAGAATAAAAATTGAATTAATTAATTTCTTATGTTTGGAGAAATCATAAATTTACTATTTCAATGTGGGAAGGATGAAGTTGAAACTTAAAAAACATATACATTCAATTCCATTGAAATTATAATTTTAATTCAAATTCCTTATTAAGTCATTAAACCAACAAAGGATTTGTAATTAGACCCTCAATTCCAATTTTGTCGAACCCGATGATAGCTAAGAGGGGAATGGAAATTGAGCTCTTGACCTGCTCTTTAGGAGTCCGTTGTTTACTTCCGATGAAGTAATCTTCTTTCTTTATTATTAATAGGGCCTCTAACCCTAATATTCTCGGGTTTTGATGTGTTTTGAACTAACAATCATCATTCATATACATATGCAGATTAGAGAAGGATTACACTACAACCCATACTTCCCTGGAGGAGCTATAGCCATGCCTAAAATGCTTAATGATGGTGCTGTTGAATATGAAGATGGTACCCCAGCTACCGAAGCTCAGGTTTGCCTCCTAATTATTTAGTGCGCAGTTTTATTGTTAAACTACTACATTCTTTCGATTTAAACACCATTTTTTTTGCAGATGGGAAAAGATGTTGTGACATTCTTGGCATGGGCTGCAGAACCAGAAATGGAAGAAAGAAAACTGGTAACTAACTGTCTTGTTATATATGCATAAAATAATGTCTAGTTGAATTATGATTGAGATGACGATGTGTGTTGAAAATGCAGATGGGATTTAAGTGGATTTTAGTATTATCGTTGGCATTGCTACAAGCGGCTTATCAAAGGCGTATGAAGTGGTCGGTTTTGAAGTCACGTAAGCTTGTGATGGACATTGTTAATTGAGTGGTGTTCCCTCCCCACTTTGTATGGGAGAGAGGGACTTGGAACGGGCAAAACACAAGTATGATGTTTTGTATCGTAAAGTGTTTCTTTCTAATATTTATTTTTATGTTGTTCCTGCCTGCCCTTGTTCAGCCTGCCTGATCGGGTTATTGGATGTTTTATCGGGTTGTTGGAGAAAATAAGTAAGTACTGTGAAAGAGATTTCTTAATTCTTTTTGTTGGGAACCAAACTGTTTTGGAAATGCTCAAACAATGAATGGGTAGTAATCTTAAAATATTTTTAAGGTTTTTACTGCATGCATGTTCAGTGTTTTGTTTTGATCAAATCATAGAGATCAAGATAGATACTCTTATATGCCTTTTCTGACCAAAGAATAATAATAAGGATTGATCGACCTTGTTTGTTACTCTCGTCCTTTTAATTTACCTACCAAAAACTGCAATAAATGAAGTTCTTTTTCTTCATTTTTTGTGTGATGAATTAACATCCTTGAATTGACTACATAATAAGCTTTTCTTTTGAAACAAACGTGGAAGTTAAACTAAGTTTGGACAGGAAGTTGTTAAATTTGTTAATACATAAATGTATATTTCGGACTATATCTGATAAAAATAAATTTATAATATATATATATATTTTTTTTTGGTAAAGGTCCATTATTTATATTTTCAAATATAGTCAATTCAAAATTAAGTACTTAGATACAATTTTTATGGGTGTGCCGATTAGGAATAAGGGGAGTGGTTTATCATTTTAATTTTGTTTTACCTAGAAGAATTTATTATTATTATTCTTGTTTTGGAGAATTTTTATGAAGAACATCTATTGTATTAAATAAAAATAAATTTTATGCAAAAGTTATGTTTTTATATAATATACCTGATGACTTAAAATTATATATATATATATATATATATATATATATATATATATATATATATATATATATATATATATATATACTTTGTGTTTAAAATATATGTAACAGTTTTAGCTGAAACTAATAGAATAAAAAACACTTTAATGGACTTTTTAGTTTATGTATAAATTTATTATATAATAAAAATATATTTATGTTAATCAATTAAATTATTTTCAATGTTACTTTTTTATTATTCTTTTATTTATTTTATTATATATATATTATATTATATTATTATTTAATTTTCTCAATTATATATATTTGAATTTATTAAATTTATTAGTATTTATTAATTTGTTTGAATTCAAATAATAATATAGTTAAATTATAAATAAATACTAATAATTTAACTATATTATTATTTAAATTACTACTTTAATAATAAATATATATAAATAAAATAAATATATTATTTAATAACTGAATTTATCACATAATGTTATGTTAACAATGATAATTAATAATAAAAATATTATAGTTTTATACATAATATTTGAATAAACTAAAATATAATTTATTTATATCATAATTAATCTATATTTTAGATAAATATAATAATTAATAAATATAAGAATAAAATATTTATCATATAATTAATAAGTTATAAATATAATAATATTAATAAAATAAATAATATGTATTTCATATTTATATAAATATATTATTCAATTTCTTGTTTCTTTTAACATAGTTTTAACAAACATTAAAAAAGAGAAAATGTTAAATAAAAATAAATAAAAATAAAAATAATTAATTAATAAAAGAAAAAAATAATTAAAAAAAATAATTTAATTAATTAAAATAAACTTAAATAAATAAGTTTAAATCAATACTACATAGTTTTAATGATGTGTTCAGGAACAAAACTAAGTTATGTAAATTGTCTATGAGCAGTACCAGTCTGAAGAAGCTCTGGAAGACGCCTTGCTTCAACAGACGTGTTAGTATGAAGAAGCGTTGGAAGATGTTTTTGCTTCAACAGACGTGTTAGTCTGAAGAAGTGCTTGAGAAGACGTCTTGCTTCAACAGACGTGTTAGTATGAAGAAGCGTTGGAAGACGTTTTTGCTTCAACAGACGTGTTAGTCTGAAGAAGTGCGTAAGAAGACGTCTTGCTTCAACAGACGTGTTAGTCTGAAGAAGCACTAGAAGACGTCTTGCTTCAACAGACGTGTTAGTCTGAAGAACCCTTGGAAGACGTCTTGCTTCAACAGACGTGTTAGTCTAAAGAAGTGCGCGAGAAGACGTACTGCTTCACAGATGTATTAGTCTGAAGAAGCGCCGAAAGACATCTTGCTTCAACAGACAGGTTAGTCTGAAGAAGCGCGAGCAATCGTCTCTCTTCATCAGACGCCTCAATCTTAAGAAGCGCCAGCAAACGTCTTGCTTCAGCAGTCGTCTGAAAAAGAGTCAACTTATCCTAACTCACCAGCAGCGTCCGTTATCAACAGTCTGCCAAGACAGCTTAATACACTATAACTTCTTAAGTTCCATGTACTCCAATATTCCACTGGGCCGTCTTGTACATTCCAGTACACCATGTTCTACCGAATATTCTGCAGTACAATCCAGTACGCCACGATCCAACAAATATATTCTTATGTACGATTCCGTACACCTGACATACATACAACGGATAACTGACACGTATCTAAGAGAAATATTCGACCATTGCTATATTTCAATATAAATAAGAATCAAAGTACAACGACGAATCTCTCGATCATTCTACAATTGCACGAATTAAGAATTACCAAGCGTTGTGATTACTCTTGTTCTAAGTCAATTCTGTAATTTACCTATTGCTATACTTGAGTGTATTTTCAGTATTGTAAGTTGAACATAACTGTGTCTGTTCAACAGAGTGTTAACTAGAAGTTCAGAAACAGACAACTGTTAAGTCCTATGTGTCTGACTGAGTTTGTGTAGTTGCTATACGAATCAAAGCCTTTTAGTGAAAAAACTTTTAGAAACAGAAGAAGGGGTGACATAGGAGTTTTATCTCTGAACATCCATAAAACTCATTGTAGTATTTCATTTATGCATCTTCCAATCGTTTATCTGCCGCTTCAAATCGAGCAAGCATTTCCGCACTTGAATCCGTTCAAAAGTTTACGAAGATTTATGAAGAATATAAACATATTTTCATCTTTAACATGATTAAAATCGAATTGAAAGTGATTATTAGTTCAACAATATTCACCCCCGATCCTAACCATCTATATTTTAGATAAATATAAGAATAAAATATTTATTATATAATTAACAAGTTATAAATATAATAATATTAATAAAATGAACAATTTAAAAATAATATATATATACATAAACACCATATTTTACCCTATAAGTTTATAATCAAATTTAGACTTATTGAAATAAAATAAAAATGAGATAAAATTAATTTTTAATGAATTAAAAGGCTTAAAGATTAATAATATCATTTTTATTAATTGATTTGTGTAATTTACAAGAATGATGATTCCAAATAGGCCATGAGTCTCCTAAACCAAACAAACCTTAAAGGGAAATCAGATCTCGACATGACCAAATCATCAAGACATAATGAAGAAAACAAAGAGCCAAAAGAGAGATGAGCAATGATTTGTTCCTCACAATTTGAGGTCAAGGCTAGATGAGAGGAATATAGGCGAAGTCTGGACAAAAGCACGATGCTCACCAACAACCAAAGGATCACCGAAGACCCCATGACTTGGAAAATGCCTAGACAGAACCATCACGTGGAAGGTGCACCATTCATCTTCGCTTTATCTTTTGATCCCAATGCTTCATATCATAACCCTCACGATCCCTTTTTCAAAAAAAGGACAAAAACAACCTTTGATTTCCCAAATCAAATGACCAAACTACTTTTGGAGAGGTAAATTAAAAAGGAGAAGAGACAAAGAGAATGAGAGTTGAAAAAAATAGCGATTATTGTGTAGTGAGTTCTGGGATAGAAGGCTCCACTTACTTCAGATGTAGTTGGAATTGTTTATACCATTCATCGAGCTTCGCTACTCGTATATAAGTACTAGCATTTTTATTTTTAGATTTAGGATCCATGACATAAACGCATGTTTTAGGAACATAATGACACAAAACTAAACACATTTTATGTTTGGATTTATATTTAGACACATGTTCTAGGATTTGATAAATAAATAAGGTGTAAAATAATATTCTTTTAAATGACCAAAAGTTTAAAGTAGAATTTGTAATATGACAAACACGTGAGACAGAGCACATGAGCCCTTTTTCACGTGCAACAAAGAATATAATTTCTAAAATATGTTTGATCACGCAAAATATTTTTCTTTCCTAATTTATTGAATAGTAAATTAGATGACGATTCTAAAAAAGTCAAAGTTAGTCTAAATCGATGTTTTTAAATGCACTCAAGTCAAGATTATCATTTTAGCTCATCTTTTCACTCGAGATAAGGTGAGTTATTGGGCATGATTATCGAGTATTGAAAACCCTTTTCGGGAAGGATCGATTTTTGGCGTTACAGTTTTTCTAACGACTATACTAAGGATAATGGATGATTAGTTCGAAATAAAATTTTAGTCATTCTTAAGAATAATATTTTACACCTTTAAAAAAAATCTAAAAAGTAAAAAAAAATACAAAAAATAAAGGCGAAAAAGTGTACTTCACTAAACTTCATCTGTGCATTGGTTATGATCTTGGTCACATTGCCCTAATGCTTTGAGGTTGTACATGATGTGCATTGTGCGATGTCATTTGTACACCTATAACATTATGTTCAAAGATTAACCAATGTGGAATGATGATTTGTTTCAAATTTGAGCGATAATACGAGAGGATGAACTTAGGTACACTAGGTCAATCCTTCTCCCCGACGATGAGGTCTCATTCGAGGGGTATGCATCGTGGGGATGAGGATAAATTCTCAATTGAGACGATACTTTCTCTTAGTCGGCGAATTTTTATGCTCTCTAACGAGGTGAGTGGATAATCTCTCATGATTTATCCATAGAAACAAAATCCCGATTACGATTCCTAAGACCTAGCCGTCCGTCATTTCTAAATGGTCAATACATTTTGAAAGCCTTTACGTGCCTACCATACTTATTTAAATACATGTATGTATTATAGCTAAAATGGGTGCTTAGAAGTACATTTTGGCCTTTAAAAAACATTGTTTTTCTTTGATGTTTGTTTTGTAGGTAGGTTTATGCTCGACGCCACGATTGATTTGAGCCATCCATCATGAGTAATGTGGGTTCAACCACGAGATGTTCAAGATTGAAGAGATGCCATCTTTCAAGGACAATGCCTTAGCCATAAGTTCATAATGAACCACAAGCCATATGCATTTTACTCTTCCAAGAAAGACAACATTAAGTCGACGAAGATCTCAACAAGAAAGAGATTTACCCTTTATGGTTGAGTTTCTCTACAAGAGACATGTCAAAAAGAACGAAGAAGGTGAAATACCCATAAACGAGGAAATGAGGAGCTCGAAGAAGACTCGTTTTTTTCTATCCATTAAACGTAAAAAATTTCTTCTACTTAGTGCCGACCCCGAGGAATGGGTTGCCCTAGCCCTAGGGTAGAAAAACGTGAAAAGAATTTGGCTGCCCTATTTTTTTTAAATTGTTCAAAAAATTGTTTTTATGAGATTTGAACCTATATTCAAATAAAAAATCTTATTTTCAATCCTAAACTACTATGATTCACACTTTTATGTTAAAACAATTAATAAATTTAACTAAATAACTTTTTTTTTTAATTAAATGGGCGGCCCTAGGGAATGAGCTTCCCTAGCCTATGGGCTTGATGGACTTACCCTAGGGTCAACCCTACTTCTACTATGAAAAACATTGTGTTCATTGTAAGGCGAGAGCGATAGTTGAATGATTGTAACAATTTATATTGTTTACTATTAACCTCACTTTTAAGTACTTTCATCTTAAATAAAAATGACGAGTTGGAAAATGTGTGCCTATTTCCCCTTAGGTATGCACAAATGATGACACGGGTCATCATATGATTGATGCTACTTCTCTTCTTAACCATCTTTTTATGATCCACATGTTCTTCACAACGAACCAAAAATGAGATCCACTAATTGAAAGAATCGCAAAAGCCAGGTAGATGATTAGGCTTCACTCTTATAATATTTGCATTGCATTGAAGCATCGATGGGTTATCACTCCAAAAGACGCATTCATTACATTTTAAATTTCCCTTGCTTTGAGACAAGAACGATCATGTCATATAGATGAAGACATTTCTCGATCCACACAAAGATAACGAGAAACAGAAGGACGAGATGAAAATTATTTCCTCAAAGTTCTATACATTGGTATGCTCAACATAATGGACGTAAACTCATTTTATCATTTTGTAAAATCTTTAAATTAATTCAAACAAAATGAGTAACTAGAAAAGCTAACCACGTGACAATAGAGTAAGGCATTGTGGATATACAAGCATGCAAAAAATATTATCTTGATGTAAAAATTGAGAGACAATGCACTACATTGATGGGAGGCCTATTATAGTTTCATGGAGCCTTGACAAACTAACATATGTATAAATGATAACATATCGAAGCAACTCATGTATGCGAAGATGTTAAGGACAAACACATTATCTATGGTGGTCTCACTCATTCATCAATTTTCAATTCATGACATGATCTCTTGATCATGACCCACAATTTTAAATACCAAGAGTTCGGTTGAAGATTGAATACAAAGACGAGAATGAGCTTCACTCCTCAATGCTCTTATATATTTTGTATGCACAACCAACTTTAAGCGACCTCATTAAATCCTTTCGAAGAATATTTGAATATATTCGAACAAAATGGTAACTAAAACAACCAACCATGTAAATAGAGCAATACATTGTGAATATACAAACATGCGAGAAATGCTAACTCCGTATAAAAAATCGAGAGATGATGCACTCCACCAATGTGATGCTTATTATAGTTTTGACATGACTCTTACAAGTTAACATACGACATCTCGAAGCGACTCGGGAATGTGACGAGGCTAGACACGGATTTAAAGTCGACAATACTTGTGCAATTTCACAAGTCTTCAAATTAGGACATGATCTTTTGATCATAAAAACGACTTCAACTCCCAAGACTGCGACTAAGACTCAGATTCTAGAACGATTCTTATGGAATAAGAACCCCAACCTCCACTCGAGCGAGTCAAATATCTAAGGTAAATCACGGAAGACAATAAAGGATCTCCTAGAAAACTTGGTCTTCAAATAAGGATGTTACCTCTCGATCATAAATAATGACTACATGTCCTAAGACCACGACTAAAGCTCAGACTAAAGAACGATACTCATGAAAAGAAGAGTCACAACGTCTACTCTAACTAGTGAGTCAAACATCCAATGTGAATCACGGAAGACAATGAAGGAACCCTCGAGAAACCTAAGCACAATATTACTTCCCACACTTGATTGATATTACACTTGAAAGTCTAAAATTCCATGAATAAAAATTTTGGAAATGATTGATCCTTCATAGGATTGCATTTGCATACGCATGCATTAACATTATTTTCATTGAAAACATTTGCATTGACAAACGTAAAAAAATAATGAAATTATTTATAGCAGCATCAACGAGAATGAAACTCTATTTTCTTACACTAAGACACTTAAAAATAAAATGAATGAAAAAACAACAATAAAAAAGAAAAGGGAATGAAACTCTAGTTCTCATATTAAGGGATCTTCTGATAAAATAAATCTTAGTTCATACAATAGAACATCTTTAAGAGGAAAATGGAAAAAAATTAAACACAAACAAAATGAAAAAAAATATCATTACCACGAACTACGTCAATGACCCGATTCTTTTCAAAAGATACGTATGCAGCATATTCACTAGTCTCGACCATAATCGTTATTTTTTCTTTTTTAATAAAATAAATTAGGGGCATTTTTTGGAAAACAAGAATATCAAGACAATGGGAATTTTTCAAAAAATACAAATAAATTGTCTAACCCTAAAAACGAAAAAAACAATGCGATGTAAAATGCTTATCCTCGATAACAAATTCTAAGTCATCCAAACAAAAAATAATAGAGAAAAAAGAGATGCGATGTAAGACGCCTATCACCGATAGCGCATTTTAAATTATCCAAAGATAAAAAAAAATAGATGCAATGTAAGACATATATACTCGATAACGCGTTGTAAGCTATCTAAAACAAAAAATACAATGGTCATGAAACGTAAACGTCTATCACAAATAGCGCATCAAAAATAAATGTAAAAAATCATAGTATTCACTAGGGACATTTAAAAAAAGGACAAAAAACAAAGAAAAATCATAGTTTACACTAGAAAATTCCAAAAACAAAAAACAATGAAAAAACAAATAAAATAACAACAAAATAAAATAATAAAACCCTAGTTCACACTAGTGGTATTTCCAAAATAAAATTGACGTTTTTACACCTTAAAGTACGTTTCGACCCGATTTCTCTCTCAAGATGATACATAAGCAACCTTGTCTTGAGGCCTGGTTATAACCATGCGTTTTCCAAAACAAATGTGAGAAAAGGTCGCTAAGATCCATGTCTCAAAAAAAAGAAAGACAAGAAAAAATAGATATTAAAAACGAGGGAGAATCAATATGAGAGTGTTCCTTCAACGATCATTTCAAAAGAATCTCGATAATTTTCTCGGTTTGAGCAAAGGATAACCGATTGCATCTTTCTCGTGTGCTCGTGATTAATTGAATAAAAAAAAGTAAAATGGGGAGCTCGTGGAAAATATCAAAGTTTAAGCTTATAAATCATATGAATAAAGAAAATTGTTTCGTTTCCTAAAAAAATGTTTCATGAAAAATGAGAGATGACTTGAAAATCTAATATTGAGAAAAAAAAAATGAAAAGCCAAAGTAGTCATCAAGGTTGAGACATTGAAATCCCAATTGCGTGTTCATCTAAACTCTTGTCTTTATTGCCTAAAAGCAAGAACGCGAGTGTATCGATTCTGACAGATATACCAACGTTGCAAAAAAAGACCCAAAAAATGAGTTTCCCTCATGATTGAGATATTCAAATCACCACTTATTGTTCATTTAAACTCTCGCTATGATTGCTAGAAGCAAAAGCATATGTGTACCAATTTTATAAGATATATCGGGTCGCTATAAAATAAAATATATATATAATAATACTCAAAGTGGATGAGACGTTGAAATCATCACTCGATGTTATTGAGACTCGCGTCTAGATTGCCCCAAAAAATACGAGTGTATCAATTCTGTCATATAGTACCCAAGTATAACAAGAGCTCTCTCAATCTGAGAATGAGGAAGAATATCTCTAATAAAAATAATTAATAAAGAAAGCGGGACGAAATTCCAAAACATGTGGTGGTGCAAAGCAAAATCCTTATTAATATGTTAAAAATTATGCTTGGGAAAAAACTTCTCTTTCACAAATAAAAACTTTTCAAAATAATTGCGAGAATACAGTTACGAGTGCATTATTGATGACCTCTACATCGAAAGAAAATGATAAGGAAAATCGACATTCTTTTGAAATAGTCCAAGAGAGACACTCGAACTGAGACTCTAAACATATTTTGATTCGGGATTCATATAAAAATAAGAGAGATCAAGGCACTCCTTAACTTGCAATAAAAATTGTGAAAAATCTAGACTTTAAAGAAATTTTCAAAAATTAAAAAAAAACTAAAAAACCTTAGACAAGTGTTAGGGATTTTTTTCAAAATAAATGAAATGTCGAAGTCTTTAAAAGGGGCATTTTCCAAAAACAAAATAAAGCGTCAAAATCATCAAATAAAAAGAGAAACACAAAATTATGAGGAAAAGTGTTTTCTCAAAAAATTACTAAAATGGTCACGATCCGAAAATCGAAAATTTGAAAAACAAATTGATGAAATAATCTGAGACCATCTCCTTAGGATTATACCCTCCGGGTTCCCTATTTCTAGGCTTTGTGAGATTTGTACACCAAAAAAAATATTGAAAGATGTCTTTGCACATAAACACTCCATCGAGACATGAAATAGTTGCAAAGATTAAGAAGTAAGATACTCATTGTGCAAATGACGCAACTCAAACCACTCTTATGTGATCATGTGTTTGGCTCCCCCATCTTCGTAATCACAAGACCAGTAAAATTATTTAGATGTCAATCTATCAAGCTTATACAAACCGCTAGCAATCTTACGAATTATGTCATGTAACTCGGACTAATTAAACATGTACACTCTAACTAATTAGATACGCACTCGGGACTAGGATCGTGGGGTTAAAATGATGTAGTCACCCACCTAAGTAAGGGCGTCAACCCTCTAGCTATCTACACAACTAGTCTACAGACCATAGTGACGAAAGATTAATGTATTTGTTTTTTCACTCAATTCGAAAGACGATGAAAATCTCCGTTGGCTATTTCACGTAACTAGTCTACGAACTACAATAGAATTAAATTAATATATTTGTAAGACGTCCACCCACACAAGGACACAAAACTCTTCGGTCATCTCGCATAACTAGTCTTCAGACCATAAAAGCTAGAAATCAATACACCACATTCATCAATCCGCAAAATAATGAAAATATTTTGGCTATCTCACATAGTTGGTTTTGAGACCATAATAGCTTTAGATTAATACACTGTTTATTAGTCGTAATGAAGCGAACCTCGTGCAACGTTTTGTAATGTCTCGACACATATGCTTGTATGAGACATTTGCGTCACCATTCAACACATTGGCTAGAGTTAAAAGAAAATCCTATCACGTTTTACGAATGAAACAAGAGTGGCATCTTGTAAGATCCAAACCCTCCGATGAGCCACCAATGAGAACCGGAATTGGGATATCATCGATCATGTAATCATTTTAATTCTTTTCTAAATAAACTAAAATGGGTCCAAGTGAGATTACAAATAAGTTATTTAAAAATGTGGTGTCTACGGTGTCATACTTGAATACACGTTTTTCAAAATTTAATAGTAATTTCTAAACATTATCCAAGAGGGGCATTCTATAGACACCCATATTTGATACCCTAAGTTTATAATTAAATTTGGACTTATTTTAGTAAAATAAAATGGGGCAAATTAATTTAAATGAATTAAAATGGTTAAAGATTAATACTATCATTTTTTAATTAATTTGCGTTTTTAGATAAAAAAAAATGATGATTCCAAATAAGGCCCAGGCGCAACAGCACCAAGACTCTTAGATTAAACATGCCAAGGGATCAGATCTGGATATGACCAAATCATTCAGACCTGATGAAGGAAACACAGAGCCCAAAGAGAGAGGGATGGATCAGCGATGTGTGCCTGACAATTTGGGGGTAGAGGCTATATGAGAGGAATACAAGCGAAGACCCTTCAGACAGAAGCACAATGCTCGTCAACAACTTAAGGATCACCAAAGAACCCGTGACCTAGAGAACTCCCAGACGCAAGCAACACACGGAAGGTGCGCCATTCGTTTTTGCCTGCAATTTTGATTCTCTCGATGCTTCCTATCATAACCCATATGATCCTTTTCGAAAAAAGGACAAAACACCTTTGATTTGCCAAATAAAATGACAAGGCTATTTTTGGAGGGGTAAATTAAAAAGGAGAAGAGACAGAGCGAAGGGGAACTAGAAAAAAATGATGATCATTGTGTAGTGAGTTCGGAGGTAGGAGGCTCCACTAACTTTAGACGTCGTTGGAATTGTTTGTACCATTCCTCGAGTTTCGCTACTCGTCTACATGTACTTATATTTTTATTTTTAGATTTATGACTAATGACATAAGCGCATGTCTTCGGAACAAAATGATACTAAACTAGACACATGTTTAGATTTGAATTTACTTTTAGAGGCATGCCCTAAGATTGGATAAATAAATAAGGTATAAAATAATATTCTTTTAAATGGAGAAAAAATTATAATGTGACAGACACGTGAGACATAATGCGGGAGGACTTTCTCATGTGTAACCAATCACCGAATCAAGAACAAAATTTCTAAAATGTGTTTAACACGCAACATGTTTTTCTTCCCTAATTTCTCGAGTAGTAAATTAGGTAACGATTATAAAAAAAATTAAAACTAGTCTAAATCAATATTTTTAAATTCACTAAAGTCAATTCTACCATTTTGATTTCTCGTCTCACTCGAGATTCGAGAGGAATGTGAGTTATGAGACACGACCTATCAAGTATCGAAAACACCGTCTTTAGAAGAATCGGTTTTTGGCGTTACAATAATAAATTATATATATAATAAAATGAATAATTAGATGATAAAGTATTAAACAAATAAGAGAAATTATTGTTTTATCTTCTATTAACTAGGCTAAATATATTAACTAATTCCTAAATTTTCTCATATTAGTTATCTTTTCTATTACTGTTATAAATAGATAAACAATTGTAAATATTACTCATTCGATCAATAATATTATTTTCAATCTTTCTCTTCAAGAACTCAATCAAATAATTCTTGTTTATATTATCAATTCTAAAAATCAAACTTGGTATCAGAACTTATAATGAAAAACTTCCGAAAACGATTTCAATAGAAGAACAATATCACTTCTCAATACACTAATAATACATGGAAGCGTAAAGCTTGGTAAACACAACTATATCTATTGGAAATCACAAATTACTCACATCATGATAGGTTATGATTTTATGGATACAGTAGAAGGGAATCTTGAAACTCCTCCCAAATTTCTTCAAGAAACAGATGATCAAAATAATACAATTAAATCAATAATCCATTTAAACAATGGCGAATCCAAGATCAAAGGGTACTTGCATGGCTCTTTTCAACATTGACCGACGAGATTCGTCAACAAGTCTCAAAATCATCTTCAGTGCAAGAACTTTGGGAAACCCTAGAGAAGATCTATGTTTCTCAATCAAAGAGTCGGCCGTTTCAGTTGTAGAGTTAGCTCCTAAACGCATACAAATGTAATGATTCTCTTCTTAACTTCATTCAACATATCAGAAACCTGTTAGATGCACTTACACTATCGGACAATATGTTTCTGATCAAGATCTGCAATTAACTCTACTCAATGGGCTCGGAAACAAGTTTGAGTCAATGATATGTGCTCTAACTTTCGGAAAATATTTACCGTTTAATGAGATGACAAACATTCTTCTAAATCATGAAACAATGGCTCATATTCAAGAAAATAAAATTCCATTATGAAAATATTCCTCCCTCAGACTTTTCGACGAATGTTGTTTATATTTATGGCATGGAGGTAGAAAGAACCAAAGACAGAATCGAGACAATAATCGTCCGCAGTGTAATTTTTGTCATAAAATTCATCGCTCTGAAAGTTTTTTTTATAATCCACCTTGTCAAATATGTAATGTGCAAGGACATAATGCTCTCGAGTGCCCTCGTTTTAATCCTTCTACAAATCCTATGACAATGTTAGTTACATCGTCTACTATTATAGATCTCACTTGGTGTCTAGATTCAGGTGCTATCGACCATATTATTTCTGATCTTAATAATCTACACATACATGCTCCTTATACAAGTACTCAAACTATTAAAGTCGGAAACGGTATGCCTCTGAATATTTATAATATTGGTACTACTAAAATTTTAAATCAACAAAAACCTTTCTACTTACGTAATATCTTACACGTTCCGAATATTACTAAAAATATGATGGGTGTAACGAGATTTTCATCAGATAATAATGTGTTTTTTGAATTCCACCCGAATGTTTGTCTTATTAAAGACCGAGATACGAAGACAATACTTCTTAAGGGATTACTCAAGGACGGACTTTATTGCATTGACCCTACTGAAAGTTCGTTTTCAACATGTTCTAATAAACAAGTGTTCATCGGTATTCGATCTCTGGCTCAAATTTGGCATTCACGACTTGGACATCCTTCTAGCGCTACTACATCTTTAGTTATATCCCACTTTAAATTACCAGTTTCAGGTAGTAATACTATATCTTTTTGTGGATCATGTCAATATGGGAAAGCACATAAACTACTTTTTCCTCTTCTAAATCTACATCTATGGATCCTTTAGACCTAATTCATTCAGATGTTTGGGGACCTGCTCTTGAATTTTTGTCTACTGATTGTCGTTATTTCGTACATTTTATGGACAATTTTAGCAAGTTCACATGAATATATCCGCTAAAGAAAAAGTCAGATGTTTTGAATACGTTTATCAACTTTCTTCGACTTTGTTGAAAATTTATTTAGTCGTAAAGTCAAAATATTGCAAACTGATAGGGGAAGAGAATATAGAAATTTCAAATCATTAACAGATAATCATGATATTTTACATCGTTTATCTTGCCCACATAGTAGTGAACAAAATGATATTGCTGAACGAAAAATTCGTCACATTACGGAAACTAGTCTCACTTTATTGGCTCATTCATTTATGCCACTACATTATTAGAGTAAAGTTTTTGAAACGGCCACATATATTATCAATCGGCTTCCTACTCCGACATTACATCAACGTTCACCATTCGAGATTATATTTAACTATTCTCCTGACTATGGTTTTTTGAAGATATTTGGGTGTTCTTGCTATCCGCTCACACGACCGTATAATCAATACAAACTCGATTTTCATACTACTGAATGCAGTTTCCTTGGTTACAACTCATTTAATAAAAGGTTATAAGTGTATTCACATTCAGTCTGGACGTATATTTATTTCTCGACATGTCACTTTTGACAAACTCACTTTTCATTTTAAAAGTAAGGACATTGTGCACTTATCTAAACCACCTGAATTTAATGAGACATTTCTTTCAACAACTATACTTAATTCATCAATACCACCTCTATTATCTCATATCACTTCATCGTCTCCACCATCACCCTCTTCGACCTCCACAACATCACAAAACACTATATCATCTTCTTCTACTACTATTATTGTTCCTCCAACACAACTAATTATCACAACAGTTAATGCACCTAAATATTCTACTCATCAGATGATCACACGCAATAAAGCACAATCTATGTCTTCATCAGCTCTCATTGATACTTCTTCCGCTACTACACCTACATGTTTTACCAAAGCTAATAAGGATCTGCAATGGAGTCTTGCCAACACAAATGAATATAATGCTCTTATTCATAATAAAACACGGTCTCTAATTCCTCGTACACCATCTCATAATCTTGTTGGATGTAAATGAGTTTTCAAACTCAAGCATAAAGTTGATGGGTCTATTGATCGACACAACGCACATCTTGTGGATAAAGGATTTCATCAACAACAAGGTATTGATTATGAAGAGACATTCAGTCTTGTAGCAAAACTCACTACTTTTCGTTGTATTCTTTATTTGTCAATATCTTATCAAGGGTTCATTCATCCATTTCGTCCATGGCATAACCACCCAGTTTCGTCCATCCAGATTTTACATGGCATAACCACCCAGTTTCGTCCATCCAGATTTTACATGGCATAACCACCCAGTTTCGTCCATCCAGATTTTCCTAATCATATATGCAAACTTCATAAAGCAATCTACGGTCTTAAACAGTCTCCTCCTGCTTGGTATGCTACTCTCCAGACTGCTCTACTATCTCT